>NC_088415.1:84902250-85202250 GCF_034236695.1 Oncorhynchus nerka
CTTCCTTTCCTGTGGCGGTCCTTTTAAGAGACTGTTTCATCATAGCTTCAGGGTTTTTGAAATTTTCCGCATTGACTTAAAGACTTAAAGTAATAATGGACTGTCTTTTCTCTTGGCTTATTTTAACTGTTCTTGCCATAATATGGACTTGTATACCCTACCTTGTCACAACACAACTGATTGGCTTAAATGCTTTTAGAAGGAAATACTTCATAGACAAACTTCATAGATTTACATTGGCAGTAGAATGGCCTTACTGAATAGTTCCGTGACTTTCACCGTCATAGGATGCCACCTTTCCAACAAGTCAGTTCATCAAATTTCTGCCCTACTAGAGCTGCCCCGGTCAACTGTAAGTGCTGTTATTGTGAAGTGTAAACATATAGGAGCAACAACGGCTCAGCCACAAAGTGGTAGGCCACACAAGCTCACAGAACGGGAACGCCGATTGATGAAGCATGTAACACGTAAAAATCATCTGCCCTCGGTTGCAACACTCACTACCGAGTTTCAAACTGCCTCTGGAAGCAATGTCTGCACAAGAGCTTCATGAAATGGGTTTCCATGGCCGAGCAGCCGCGCACACAAGCCTAAGATCACCATGCACAATGCCAAGTGTTGGCTGGAGTGGTGTAAAGCTCGCCCGCAATTGGACTCTGGAGTAGTGAAAACGCGTTCTCTGGAGTGAAGAATCATGCCTCACCATCTGGCAGTCCGATGGAAGAATATGAGTTTTGCTGACGCCAGGAAAACTCGGCCTGCCACAATGCATAGTGCCAACTGTAAAGTTTGGTGGAGGAGGAATAATAGTTTGGGGCTGTTATTCATGGTTTGCTCTACACCCCTTAGTTCCAGTGAAGGGGAATATTAATGCTGCAGCATACAATGACATTCTAGACGATTCTGTGCTTCTAATTTTGCGGCATCAGTTTGGGGAAGGCCCTTTCCTATTTCAACATGACAATGCCCCTGTGCACAAAGCGAGGTCCATACAGAAATGGTTTGTCGAGACCGGAGTGGAAGAACTTGACTGGCCTGCACAAAGCCCTGACCTCAACCCCATTGAAAACCTTTGGGATGAATTGGAACGCTGACTGCGAGGCAGGCCTAATCACCCAACATCAGTTCCCGATCTCAGTAATGCTGTTGTGGCTGAATGGAAGCAAGTCCCCGCAGCAATGTTCCAACATCTAGTGGGAAGCCTTCCCAGAAGAGTGGAGGCTGTTATAGCAGCAAAGGGGTTCCAACTCCATATTAATGCCCATGATTTTCAAATCAGATGTTCGATGAGCAGGTCTCCAAATAATTTTGGTCATGTAGTGTATGTTACAAATTCCCTCTCCTTGTTCGGTAAATCTCCTGGTAGACGCAGCAATTCCCAGGAGTCACATGTATCCTCTGTCATAGGAGGAGACGGTGGCTATGGAAACATATGTATCCGAATCCCTGGGGCAGGGATACATTCGGCCCTCCACTTCACCTGCCTCCTCGAGTTTCTTTTTTGTGAAGAAGAAGGATGGGGGTCTGCGCCCGTGTATTAACTATCGAGGTATCAATCAGATCACCGCGAGGTACAGCTACCCGCTGCCTCTCATCACCAGTGCGATCGAGTCAATGCACGGGGCGCGATTCTTCACAAAATTGGATCTCAGGAGTGCTTAATACCTGGTGTGTATCCGGGGAGGGGGACGAGTGGAAGACAGCATTTAGTACCACCTCTGGGCACTATGAGTACCTCGTCATGCCGTACGGGTTGATGAATGCTCCATCAGTCTTCCAGGCCTTTGTAGATGAGATTCTCAGGGACCTGCACGGGCAGGGTGTAGTGGTGTATATCGACGACTTTCTGATATACTCCGCTAAAAGCGCCGAGCATGTGTTCCTGGTGCGCAGGGTGCTTGGTCGACTGTTGGAGCTGTACGTCAAGGCTGAGAAATGTCTGTTCTTCCAACAGTCCATCTCCTTCCTAGGGTACCACATTTCCACTTCAGGGGTGGAGATGGAGAGTGACCGCATTTCAGCCTTGCGTAATTGACCGACTCCCACCACGGCAAAAGAAGTGCAGCGGTTTCTAGGGTTTGCCAATTACTACCGGAGGTTTATTCTGGGTTTTGGTCAGGTAGCAGCTCCCATTACCTCACTGCTGAAAGGGGGACTGGTGCGGCTGCAGTGGTCGGCTGAGGCGGACAGGGCTTTTGGTCACCTGAAGGCCCTGTTTAACTCGGCTCCCGTGCTGGCTCATCTGGATCCCTTTTTGGCATTCATAGTGGAGGTGGACGCGTCCGAGGCTGGGATAGGAGCTGTGCTCTCTCAGAGCTCGGGCACGCCACCAAAGCTCCGCCCCTGTGCTTTCTTTTCGAAGAAGCTCAGCCCGGCAGAGCGAAACTATGATGTGGGGGACTGGGAACTGTTGGCTATTGTCAAGGCTCTGAAGGTGTGGAGACATTGGCTTGAGGGGGCTTAAAACCCTTTTCTCATCTGGACTGACCACCGCAATCTGGAGTATATCGAGGAGACTGAATACTTGCCAGGCAAGATGGGCCATGTTCTTTACCCGTTTTGTTTTCACTCCTACAGACCAGGTTCCCAGAGCGCTAAGGCAGACGCACTATCCCGGATGTATGACACAGAGGAGCGGTCCATGAATCACACTCCCATACTTCCGGCCTCTTGCCTGGTGGCACCGGTGGTGTGGGAGTTGGACGCGGTCATAGAGCGGGCGTTACGCACAGAGCCCACTCCCCACCAGTGTCCAGCTGGGCGCCTGTACGTTCCGTCTGCTGTCCACAACTGTTTGATATTTTTGGCCCACACGTCACCCTCCTCTGGTCACCCTGGCATCGGTCGGACGGTGTGTTACCTTAGTGGGAAGTACTGGTGGTCCATCTTGGCCCAGGACGTGAGGGTTTATGTTTCCTCCTGTTTGGTGTGCGCCCAGTGCAAGGCTGCCTGGCACCTGCCCAGAGTTAAGTTACAACCCTTACCCATTCCACAACGGCCGTGGTCGCACCTGTCGGTGGACTTCCTGACAGATATTCCTCCATCACAGAGCAACACCATGATCCTGGTTGTTGTGGATCGGTTTTCTAAGTCATGCCGTCTCCTCCCTTTGCCCAGTCTCCCTACGGCCCTACAGACTGCGGAGATCCTGTTCACTCACGTCTTCCGGCACTACGGGGTGCCTGAGGATATAGTTTCTGATCGGGGTCCCCAGATCACATCTAGGGTCTGGAGAGCGTTCATGGAACATCTGGGGGTCTCGGTCAGCCTCACCTCTGGTTTTCACCTGAGAGTAACGGGCAGGTGGAGAGAGTCAATCAGGATGTGGGAAGGTTTCTGCGGTCATATTGCCAAGACCGGCCCGGGGGAGTGGGTGGCGTTCATCCCCTGGGCAAAGATGGCCCGAAACTCACTCTGCCACTCCTCCACTAACCTCTCTCCTTTCCAGTGCGTACTGGGGTTTCAGCCGGTTCTGGCACCGTGGCATCTGCCTCCCTGGCATCGAAGCTCCTGCGGTGGATGAATGGTTTATGCGCTCGGAGGAGACCTGGGAGGCCGCCCATGTGCACCTGCAACGGGCAGTGAGGCAGCAGAAGGCGAGCGCCGACCGCCACCGCAGTGAGGACCCAGTGTTCGCACCGGGGGACCGGGTCTGGCTCTCGACCCGAAACCTGCTCCTCCGCCTGCCCTGCCGGAAGCTGGGTCCGCGGTTTGTGGGGCCATTTAAAGTCCTGAGGAGACTGAAGGAGGTAAGCTACAGGTTACAGCTTCCGGCAGGGCAGATTATCACATTAATCCCTCGTTCCATGTGTCTCTCCTCAGGCCAGTGGTGGCTGGTCCACTCCAGGAAGCTGAGGTGCGGGAGGTTCCTCCACCCCCTCTGGACATCGAGGGGGCCCCGATGTATGCTGTTCGAGCCATCCTGGACTTGAGGCGTCGGGCAAGGGGCCTTCAGTACCTCGTGGAGTGGGAGGGGTACGGTTCGGAGGAGAGATGCTGGGTGCCGGTGGAGGACGTGGAGGACGTCCTGGACCCTTCGTTGCTCCGGGATTTCCACCGTCTCCTTCTGGATCGCCCTGTGCCTCGCCCTCCGGGTCATCCCCGAGGTCGGTGTCGGCGCTCTGCTGGAGCCGCGCGTCGGAGGGGGGGGGGGGGGGGGTCCTGTCACAACTTCCACCGAAGTAGGTCCCTCTCCTTGTTCGGGCGGCGTTCGGTGGTCAACGTCACCGGGCTTCTAGCCATCGCCGATCCACTTTTCATTTTCCTTTTGTTTTGTCTTTGTCTTACACACCTGCTTTCAATCCCCCAATTACCTGTTCTTTATTTAACCCTCTGTAGTAGGTCTGTTATTGTGGGCTCTGTTTTTGTATTACATTTATTATATGTTGAGTAAAATACGTTTATTTACTCATATCTGCTGTCCTGTGCCTGACTCCTAAACACCAGCTACACATAGACCTCCTGACAGTGTGGGAGCTGTACTGTTAGATTTCAGTGCAGCCTTTGATATTACTGACCATAAACTGTTGTTGAAAAAACGTAAGTGCTATGACTTTTCAACCTCTGCCATATTGTGGACTCATAGCTATCTATCTAATAGATCTCAAAGTTTTTTTTTAATGGAAGCGTCTCTAATGTCAAACATGTAAAGTGTGGTGTACAGCAGGGCAGCTCTCTAGGCCCTCTATTCTTTTCTATTTTTTTATCAGAGTGACTGGCATTCCAGTTACAATAGTCATTTAAAACATTAACAATGTTTACACTGTATTTTTGATCAATTTGATGTTATTTTAATGGATAGAAAATGTGCCTTTCTTTCAAAAACAAGGACATTTCTATGGGACCCCAAACTTTTGAACGGTAGTGCATGCGTTTTCGGAAAAAAATTAAAGGAGATGGTTAGAAGAGATGTTGTATTTTCTGTTTATGTTGGCTTACTTGTTGATTAGCCATACACAGAGCAGTTATTACATTTAAGATTACGTTACAGGTACTGGTCATCTCTGTATACACGTCGCAATACCCACTGGTTGATGCTTATTTATAAAACCCTTTTAGGCCTCACTCCCCCCTATATGAGATATCTACTGCAGCCCTTATCCTCCACATACAACACCCGTTCTGCCAGTCACATTCTGTTAAAGGTCCCCAAAGCACACACATCCCTGGGTCGCTCTTTTTTTCAGTTCACTGCAGCTAGTGACTGGAACGAGCTGCAACAAACACTCAAACTGGACAGTTTTGTCTCTTCATTCAAAGACTCAATCATGGACACTCTTACTGACAGTTGTTGCTGCTTTGCGTGATGTATTGTTGACTCTACTTTCTTGCCCTTTGTGTTGTTGTCTGTGCCCAATAATGTTTGTACCATGGTTTTTGCGGCTACCATGTTGTGCTGCTACCATGTTGTGTTGTTACCATGTTGTTGTTATGTTGTGTTGTCATGTGTTACTGCCATGCTATGTTGTTGTCTTAGGTCTCTCTTTATGTAGTGTTGTGCTGTCTCTCTTGTCGGTCATGGTGTGTATTTTGCCCCCCCAAAAAATGTTTTTTTATCCCAGCCCCTTCCCGGCAGGAGGCCTTTTGCATTTTGGTAGGCCATCATTGTAAATAAGAATTTGTTCTTAACTGACTTGCTTTAGTTAAAAAAGGTTAAATAAAAAATGAATAATAAAAATTGTTTTGAGAAGATCAGAAGGTACTTTATGGGTTATTCTAACTCGAAAGGTTCACCTGTGATTTTAAATGGTTATCTTGATCACTACATTATGTAATAACAGTAGACAGGGTTTGAATGTAAACATAATGTAGATAAATATTTGGGGAATGTGATGTGACGAATGGTTTAATTTATACTGTCTCCTTTGGCACATGTGCTATGGGTAGCCTAGTGGTTAGAGCGTTAGACTCGTAACTGAAAGGTTGCAAGTTCAAACCCCTGAGCTGACAAGGTACAAATCTGTCGTTCTGCCCCTGAACAGGCAGTTAACCCACTGTTCCTAGGCCGTCATTGTAAATAAGAATTTGTTCTTAACTGACTTGCCTAGTTAAATAAAGGTAATTTTTTAATTTATTTTTTATAATAAAAAAATTAAAAAAGTTAGAGCGTGACAGCAGTTAGGAACATGGCTATTTAGTGTACAATCGCATGTTGTTTGTTACTTGGCATTTATGTTATTAAATGTACAAATCAGCTGGGCTTGACAATCTGGACCCTCTATTTCTGAAACTATCCGCCGCCATTGTCGCAACCCCTATTACCAGCCTGTTCAACCTCTCTTTCATATCGTCTGAGATCCCCAAGGACTGGAAAGCTGCCGCAGTCATCCCCCTCTTCAAAGGGGGAGACACCCTGGACCCAAACTGTTACAGACCTATATCCATCCTGCCCTGCCTATCTAAGGTCTTCGAAAGCCAAGTCAACAAACAGGTCACTGACCATCTCGAATCCCACCGTACCTTCTCCGCTGTGCAATCTGGTTTCCGAGCCGGTCACGGGTGCACCTCAGCCACACTCAAGGTACTAAACGATATCATAACCGCCATCGATAAAAGACAGTGCTGTGCAGCCGTCTTCATCGACCTTGCCAAGGCTTTCGACTCTGTCAATCACCATATTCTTATCGGCAGACTCAGTAGCCTCGGTTTTTCGGATGACTGCCTTGCCTGGTTCACCAATTACTTTGCAGACAGAGTTCAGTGTGTCAAATCGGAGGGCATGCTGTCCGGTCCTCTGGCAGTCTCCATGGGGGTGCCACAGGGTTCAATTCCCGGGCCGACTCTTTTCTCTGTATATATCAATGATGTTGCTCTTGCTGCGGGCGATTCCCTGATCCACCTCTACGCAGACGACACCATTCTATATACTTTCGGCCCGTCATTGGACACTGTGCTATCTAACCTCCAAACGAGCTTCAATGCCATACAACACTCCTTCCGTGGCCTCCAACTGCTCTTAAACGCTAGTAAAACCAAATGCATGCTTTTCAACCGATCGCTGCCTGCACCCGCATGCCCGACTAGCATCACCACCCTGGATGGTTCCGACCTTGAATATGTGGACATCTATAAGTACCTAGGTGTTTGGCTAGACTGCAAACTCTCCTTCCAGACTCATATCAAACATCTCCAATCGAAAATCAAATCAAGAGTCGGCTTTCTATTCCGCAACAAAGCCTCCTTCACTCACGCCGCCAAGCTTACCCTAGTAAAACTGACTATCCTACCGATCCTCGACTTCAGCGATGTCATCTACAAAATGGCTTCCAACACTCTACTCAGCAAACTGGATGCAGTTTATCACAGTGCCATCCGTTTTGTCACTAAAGCACCTTATACCACCTACCACTGCGACTTGTATGCTCTAGTCGGCTGGCCCTCGCTACATATTCGTCGCCAGACCCACTGGCTCCAGGTCATCTACAAGTCCATGCTAGGTAAAGCTCCGCCCTATCTCAGTTCACTGGTCACGATGGCAACACCCATCCGTAGCACGCGCTCCAGCAGCTGTATCTCACTGATCATCCCTAAAGCCAACACCTAATTTGGCCGCCTTTCGTTCCAGTACTCTGCTGCCTGTGACTGGAACGAATTGCAAAAATCGCTGAAGTTGGAGACTTTTATCTCCCTCACCAACTTCAAACATCAGCTATCTGAGCAGCTAACCGATTGCTGCAGCTGTACATAGTCTATTGGTAAATAGCCCACCCATTTTCACCTACCTCATCCCCATACTGTTTTTATTTATTTACTTTTCTGCTCTTTTGCACACCAATATCTCTACCTGTACATGAACATCTGATCATTTATCACTCCAGTGTTAATCTGCAAAATTGTAATTATTCGCCTACCTCCTCATGCCTTTTGCACACATTGTATATAGACTCCCCTTTTTTTCTACTGTGTTATTGACTTGTTAATTGTTTACTCCATGTGTAACTCTGTGTTGTCTGTTCACACTGCTATGCTTTATCTTGGCCAGGTCGCAGTTGCAAATGAGAACTTGTTCTCAACTAGCCTACCTGGTTAAATAAAGGTGAAATAAAAAATAAAAAATAAAAATGTGGCAACACATTGAAAATAACCTACGGATTAATTATCTTATGTTTAGCTTTAACCAAGGCCAGTACAAATACAGTTCTAAATGTTCATTTCGTCACTGATTCTACGAGTCAGTGTGAATCATTTCTCATATTTCCCCCTTTTCAGCTATAACATTACAATTGTATAGCTAGTAGGTTATGGGATTTCTGTAGATCGACGGAAGTAAATGAAGCTAGTGCAGTTAAGGTGATAATGGCTGGGGTCATTTTTCCACAATAGCATACTGTACATGGGGAGTTCATTTGCATGATGTCAGTAAATCTCACAGAGGTATTGATTTTACATGCCATACTTGTTGATGCTGATTAATTGATCAGTGTTGACGCTGACATTATGACATTATGTTTATTATTATTATTACATTATGACGTTGTCTAATGTATGTAAATAACATGTCATAATCCAAATTGCAAGTAGGTCATTGAAACAAGGGTGAATAAGAGCAGAACATTAAAGAAGTCTATACTGTTGAAGACCAGTTTGAGGAACAGTTTGATTATTATAATGGGTTTCCAATCATTCATTTTCCTAATCAATATTTTTTATTATTCTCCTCTATTCATTTTTAAGTGGGTTATGACTGTGAGACTGTTAGATGAAGGCGTTCACAGTCCTTTCATCCTACAACTCTCTATACAGGTTCCCTAGGTCGTATTTCACTACAATACCCACAATGCCACATAGACTATAAATTCGCATAGGCGAATCATGTGATACAGTTCAGCACATTCTTCACCTTTTATCAAGGAACACAAAGCACACAAAGGCTGTTACCGTTTAAAACCATTTACACGTACCTGCATAAATATGAGAGAAATATCAAAGGGTTTCTGTCGGCGTTTTGTGTGACATTTCTCTCTGATTACTGTTACACAAAGGGCTCGAGGACAAAAGCTGAAACAGCCAATGAACGAGCGCGTTGTTTGTTTGCGACGTTTCCCCAAGAATGTGAAGGTGGGGCGTTTTGCAATATTCAGGAAATTGTCATTTTTCTATTTATCTCAGAGTAGAGATGTACAAATGTATTTCCTTTTTTTCTTAGCGTGCTTACACTTCTAAGGTAGGTTTGAACAATATTTCACTTGCACGAATGCTTTCCCAAAGGGGCAGTAAGGGTCGTTTGTCAACGTTCTCCTCTTCGGGGGGTGTGGGGGTGGGGGGGCTGTTGTACAGACCATAACATAGGGGTCCTTGAGGTGGATAGCGAATTTGAGACTACAACATTGTAGCCAACTGCTGATGCACATCAAAACTGAATTGAGTTGGCTGCATGCTACGTTGGCTCGAATTTGCGATATAACAACGTTGTCAGCGGTTGAGTTGTTGATACACCCATGTCACTGCATACATTGGCTTTCACAAAACATTAGCCAAAATATCAAAGGCTGGCTATAACAGTAACGTATACACGTATAATCAGCTGCATCTATAAGCTACATCTGTCTTTACCTCTCACCTTGCCTTACAGGCTGTGTAATAACATATGTACAACATAACTTTCTACTGACAGGCTGTTTCTTGAAATTATGTCTGTTTTTCAGAACTCTTTGAATGGTTCCCTATTCAACATAATGATGACGAGAAAACCCAACCAACCTCAACCCCCAAAGAGAAGAGGAAAGGTCCGTGCTAGTGCCAGTGGGCAAATTGACTCACTGGACAACAATACCATGACTGACTCAGAGACAGTTCCTCCATCACAAATGAGGCACCTGACCATGATGCAGCATGGCGACAACCTCCTCAAGTTTCTAAACGAGGACCGAACGAAGCAGAGGTTCTGCGACGTCTCCGTCAGTGTGGGCGGGAAGCGCTACAGGGCCCACAAAGCCATGTTGGCGCACGGTAGCAGCTACTTCCACGCCGAGCTGACCAAAAACCCAACCGCCGATCACGTGATTCTCGACCACGTGGAGGATTCCGTGTTCCAACACTTACTGCACCTCCTTTACACGGCCGAGTGCGTCATTCCCGAGAGCGAGGTCCCTGCCCTGACTGAAGCGGCCGGCTTCCTGGACATGATGGATGTAGTGAAGCTCCTGGCAGGAGAGGGGGATGGCCGGCCAGCGCTTGCCCGAGAGGAGGTTAAGTCCGTGGGGGAACCAAGCTCAGAGAAGACCTCTATAGCTTCTGACCTTCCATCGGACTGTGTCGGGGTCCAAAGCCCAGTCCATTCTGGTGCCCACCATTGTTCGTTCTGCAGCCGCACGTTTTGCTACAAGAAGTCTCTGGAGAACCATTTAAACAGGAACCACAGTAGCAACACCGAAGTAGACGCCAGAGAAAAGGTGGTTAATCAAGAGGTTACTACCATGGTAACCACGACCCGGAGGTCTGCCCGCAGGAGGAGAGTTCCCGCTAAATTGGAGAGAGGGGACGCGGACAGCTCCGGCGCAACAGAGGGGACGCTACATCAAGACCCCGCTAGTCGAGACCCAACCACCACAGAGGAAGACGACGAGGAAGAAGAAGAAGATGGGAGAAAACCAAAGCACATATCCGACACAGGAGATGCACTCACCCCAACCGAGGGTGAGGAGGCGGAAGAGGAGAGGGAGGAGGAGATGGTGGAGGAACGTCAAAGTGCGTTAGTACGGAGAGCAAGAGAGAGCGGTGAGAGTTCAGAGGTGGAGACAACAGAACACCACACAGTCAATGAGGTGGAGGTATATAGTCAGGCTGCCAATGGTTCTAACTATGGAGCAGTGTACCCAGAGGGACTGGCTCCTGTCATCATCCAGAGCGTAAGCAAGAAGACGCTCAAGTGCCCCAAGTGTGACAAGACCTTTGACCGCACAGGTAGGTACTCTCCTTGAAGAGTTTATTTCAATGCATTGCACTGATTACATTGTATCTACGGAGGCAGTTGTTTCTGAGCTGATATTACACAACAACAGATTAATAACATACATGACAACATAATAATAAAACAATAACCAACATTCAACATAACAATAAGATATTAAACAATAATAATATATTGAATAATTAATACATAACCAACATTTAAACAGCCACTGTTTTTTGTCCTCTTCTCTTAGCAACGAAGTAAGTAGTAGGCTTAATTGGTTTGACTGCCAATCAAGTGACTCAGTGGAGTTTTCAAGAGCGGACATGGAAGCCCTGAAGGACTGCGGTCAAATATTTTTTATAACTAAACCAAGACAGACAGCCTTTCGTTTCCAATGGGAACAAATGAGCATTTTTTTAAAACTAGGCAGGTCAGTTAAGAACAACTTCTTATTTACGATGACACTTGGTTAACCTTTTTCAGGGGCAGAACGACAGCTTGGGGATTCGATCCAGAAACCTTTCGGTTACTGGCCCAATGCTCTAACCACTAGGCTACCTGCTGCCCCCATAGTGGGCAGAACAAGCAAGGAGGTGGGCAGAGGAAAGCAAGAGCTAGCGAGATCCTATTGGCGCGTTCTAGCATCATCTGCATATTTCCGTTAGGGAACACCTACTCTGTGAAGTGCGCTTGTGCAATAACTCAATTCACACTTGCAGTCCTAAACGTCGTTATTATTTTTACTTTTGCGAAGAGTAAAGTCTATAATCCTTAGTCTGGCAGGTAGCCTAGTGGTTAGAGCGGTGGGCCAGTAACCGAAAGGTTACTGGCCCAAATCCTCGAGCTGACATGGTAAAAATCTGTGGTTCTACCCCTGAACAAGGCAGTTAACCCACTGTTTCTAGGCTGTAATCTTAACTGACTTGCCTCGTTAAATAAAATAAAAAAATTGTCCACTCTGTCTATAACCGATTCTAGTTTGGGAACAGAAAACTGTATTGAGATCAAATGTTTCGTCGATGAGAAAATTTGCAGAATGTCGGCCAAACTCCATCTTCTCCCACTGCCCGCCATTGGGCTTCCTCTCACTACCATATTTGGTAATGAGTGGAAATGCCAAGCCGATGCTTCACATTTAAACATCCAGTGAAATATCTGTGTCATTGTTCTATCTGTGCTGCAGTTGTGCCCCACTGTATCTGTCTTTTGAGCCTAGCCATAACATGCACCGAATACTTTATTATAACTCATAATATTCTGATGTTTTTCTCTGTATTTTCCATAGGGAAGTATGAGAGTCACACCAGGGTACACACGGGAGAGAAGCCCTTCCAGTGTGACGTGTGTCTGCAGTGTTACTCCACCAAGTCAAACCTCACTGTACACAAGAAGAAGCACGCCAGTGACGCCCCCTTCCAGAAGAAGGACCACAAGTGCTCCTTCTGCAACAAGCTCCACGCCAGCAAAAAGACCCTCGCCAAACACGTCAGAAGGCGAGCCTTCGTTCCTGTCCCATCATCATTCTCTGTTCACCAGGGTTGGGGTCAGTTCCATTTCAATTCAACCAATTCAGGAAGTAAACAGAAATTCCAATTCTACATTTTTTCTAATAGAGAAGCTTTGAGGAACATTTGAATTGGAATAGGAATTACAGTTTACTTCCCGAATTGACTGAATTGAAATGGACTTGTCCCCCAACCCTGATATTCACATTACACTCTTATACATGTTATATATTTAGATTATTATAAATCTCTAAAAATGGATCTTTTAGGAAAATAATCACTCTAAATTCAAATGATTAAAATCATGTTCGTATGAATAAAAAGGATGAGGATATTTATTTAGTGGTTGAATTTAAACCTTATTAACAGCCCTTCCAAACTATGGGCTGGTTTCCCAGACCCAGATTAAGCCTAGTCCTGGATTAACAATCAATCAATGGAGATTCTCCATTGGAAGGGTGTTTTAGTCAATTACTAGGCTTAATCTGGGTCAAGGAAACCATTGCTCGACAAGTTTAAAGTTTGTTTGTAGTCTTTCAGGTTAAAGGGGTTTCTGGTTAGTAGTAATCTGAGTTGATCATTATATGCCCTGATCTAGATGTTATTAGCAGTTCTATAATGGGGATTATTTCATTGCTCTTCAGGGATAAACAGAGTTTATTGAGATAAATGGATTACACTGTAGTCTACCAGTCGCGTCCTTTTCTCACTTAGTTCTATGTAATGTACTTAAAGTTCAAATCATTTGCTTTACCACCTTGTGGACATGTGTCACAGCGTAGTTCAGTGTCAAAGGGATCCAGACAGGTCAATGTTGTACTGTGTGTTTATATGGAGGCCCTCTGCTCTCCACGGAGTGAAAAGGAATGAATAATGAAGTCAAGGGTGTACTAACTATGTGTTACCACTATGCTTTCAGGTTCCACCCGGATCACATTCAGGAGTTCCTGGCCATGAGGAGGAAGAAGAACGATGGATGGAAGTGTGATGTAAGCTTTGACTTGTTTTATTTTATGAAACACAATCCAAAAAAAGAAAATGTTTCCTGTAACGGACACAGTATAGAAAATGAGATAAGGTGTAAAATGCTAGACCCAAGATTCAGACTACAATCATATTTTGAAGGGATCACTCACATTGAGCCCTTATAATATGAATGTCTCTCACTGATCAATATCAACACTTTGAGCCTAAGAAGTTTGGTTTTAACATTTAGCAGACGCGCTTATCCAAATACACTTGCATACATTTTTCGTACTTGTCCCCCCCCGTGGGAATCGAACCCACAACCCTGTCGTTGCAAGCGCCGTGCTCTATCAACTGAGTCACCTGGTAGTTTCACAACCATTAGCTCATCATGTTCAAGTGACGTCATTGCATAGCCATATGAAATGAGATGTCTTTCAGAAGGTGAGTCAAAATCAAATCAAATTTGTTAAGCAGATGTTATATGCGGGTGTAGGGAAATGCTTGTGTTTCTAGCTCTGACAATGCAGTCATATTTAACAAGTAGTATCTTAACAGTTTCACAACATTTACCCAAAATACACGTAAATCAAAGTAAGGAATGGATTAACAATATATACACATGTATGTCAGAGCGGCATAGGGCTAAAATACAGTGGCATAGTATATCAAATCAAAATCAAATCAAATGTATTTATATAGCCCTTCGTACATCAGCTGATATCTCAAAGTGCTGTACAGAAACCCAGCCTAAAACCCCAAACAGCAAGCAATGCAGGTGTAAAAGCACCTGTATAGAATACAGTATATACATATGAGATGGGTGATGCAATATTTACACACAAGGACCACTCTATAATATATACCTATAGATGCAATGCAGGAAATACAAAACCTGTAGTGTATTTGAGGTTTAAAAGGACTTCTGGTGTCTGTAATTTCCACATAGAAATGTCAGACTTATTTTTCCCTTAGTATAGCAAAATGTATCAACCCCTACAAGAATGTGTGTCCCATGAATTATAATCCACATTTCCTGTTGCTGCAGGATTACTTTCCTTCTGTAGCAAACTGGCTCAAATTAAGATCCTACATCTGTACACATCACATAATACATAGTCCATAGAATGATACACATAGTCCACAGAATGATACACATAGTCCACAGAGTGATACACATAGTCCATAGAATGATACACATAGTCCACAGAGTGATACACATAGTCCACAGAGTGATACACATAGTCCACAGAATGATACACATAGTCCACAGAATGATACACATAGTCCACAGAGTGATACACATAGTCCATAGAGTGATACACATAGTCCACAGAGTGATACACATAGTCCACAGAATGATACACATAGTCCACAGAGTGATACATATAGTCCACAGAATGATACACATAGTCCACAGAGTGATACACATAGTCCACAGAGTGATACACATAGTCCATAGAGTGATACACATAGTCCACAGAGTGATACACATAGTCCACAGAATGATACACATAGTCCACAGAATGATACACATAGTCCACAGAATGATACACATAGTCCATAGAATGATACACAAAGTCCACAGAGTGATACACATAGTCCACAGAGTGATACACATAGTCCACAGAGTGATACACATAGTCCATAGAGTGATACACTTAGTCCACAGAATGATACACATAGTCCACAGAATGATACACATAGTCCACAGAGTGATACACATAGTCCACAGAGTGATACACATAGTCCACAGAATGATTCACTGCAAGTACAGTCAGTGTATTCTGTAAGTACAGTCAGTGTATTCTGCAAGTACAATCAGTGTATTCTGTAAGTACAGTCAGTGTATTCTGCAAGTACAATCAGTGTATTCTGTAAGTACAGTCAGTGTATTCTGTAAGTACAGTCACTGTATTCTGTAAGTACACTCAGTGTATTCTGCAAGTACAGTCAGTGTATTCTGTAAGTACAGTCAGTGTATTCTGCAAGTACAGTCAGTGTATTCTGCAAGTACAGTCAGTGTATTCTGAAAGTACAGTCAGTGTATTCTGTAAGTACAGTCAGTGTATTCTGCAAGTACAGTCAGTGTATTCTGTAAGTACAGTCAGTGTATTCTGTAAGTACAGTCAGTGTATTCTGTAAGTACAGTCAGTGTATTCTGCAAGTACAGTCAGTGTATTCTGCAAGTACAGTCAGTGTATTCTGTAAGTACAGTCAGTGTATTCTGTTAGTACAGTCCGTGTATTCTGTAAGTACACTCAGTGTATTCTGTAAGTACACTCAGTGTATTCTGTAAGTACACTCAGTGTATTCTGGAATCATCTTCTCTCTCTGCTCTTCCTGGTTCAGATCTGCCACAAGTCTTTCACACGTAGACCCCATCTGGAGGAACACATGATTCTACACACGCAAGACCGACCCTTCAAATGTGCCTTCTGCGACGACTACTTCAAGTCCAGGTTTGCCCGCTTGAAGCATCAAGAAAAGTACCATTTAGGTAATGAATGGGAAATGTCATTTAATTGCTTTTATCCAACCTATTTAGATAATGGATAAATGTATTGTACCTCTTGACTCTAGGCCGTACAGATATAATGCATTATAATGGGTCGTAATGCTTTATTAGCCTTGTCATTAAGTATGAATGAACAGCTTATAATGTGTTAGTGAAGGGATGAATCGCGTATTATCTGTCATTTTGAGCCAGTTGAAAGGCGTAACATATTATAAGTTAATGTATAAAGCATTATCATGGTTATAACAAGTCATAATACGTTATAACTATATGCCCTAAGTGTTACTGTTGAATCCCATTGGAATGATGAGGAATTTAAAAAATTGTATGGTTGAGAGGGATGAGGCAAAAGGTATGGCATTACGTACCGAAAATTGAGAAATCATGTGACTAAACTGAATAAAAAGAAGAAACTATACTATGAAACAAAAATTAAATTATATAAACAATGACAGTTAAAAGCTTTGGAGGGCCTTAATTTACATTTTGGGTGATATTTCTTCTTAACAGCACTATCAACAAGGCAGGTTCCACAGGCCCTAGTTTTGCCACACCTGGACTACTACTGTTCAGTCGTGTGGTAAGGTGCCACAATGAGAGACTTGGGAAAATTTAAATTGGCTCCAAACAGGGCAGCACAGAATAGACTAGTACTACGTAGAGCTATGAATACATGGAACTCTATTCCACATCAAGTAACTGATGCAGGCAGTAGAATCAGATTTAAAAAGCAGATAAAAATACACCTTATGGAACAGTGGAGGCTGTGAAGAGACACAAACACAGGCACAGACACAAACACAGGCACAAACACAGGCACAAACACAGGCACAAACACAGGCACAAACACAGGCACAAACACAGGCACAAACACAGGCACAGACACAAACACAGGCACAAACACAGGCACAAACACAGGCACAGACACAAACACAGGCACAGACACAAACACAGGCACAAACACAGGCACAAACACAGGCACAAACACAGGCACAGACACAAACACAGGCACAAACACAGGCACAAACACAGGCACAGACACAAACACAGGCACAGACACAAACACAGGCACAGACACCTGCATACACACACGATAACACACACGCTATACACACATGGATTTTGTGATGTAAATATGTGGTAGTAGAGTACAGGCCCGAGGGCACACACTTAATATGTTGTGAAATCTGTTGTGAATGTATTGTAATGTTTTTAAAATTGTATAAACTGCCTTAATGTTGCTGTACCCCGAGAAGAGTGGCTGCTGCCTTGGCAGGAACTATTGGGATCCAAAATAAATAGAAATACCACGTTCGGGTTTATTGTCCTCAAAAACATTGGGAGTCAAGGAAAAGGTTGTATAATCATTGAAGAGAATGCTATCAAGTTTGTAGAAGCTTAACGTTAATCAATGATCAGATGTTGATGTTGGATTGCAAAGTAAGGCTGTGACACAGGGATATTGAATTGACCTTTGACTCTGTCCACAGGTCCGTTCCCATGTGACATCTGTGGCCGCCAGTTCAACGACACGGGTAACAGGAAGAGGCACATTGAATGTACACACGGGGGCAAGAGAAAATGGACCTGCTTAATCTGTGGGAAGTCAGTGAGGGAGAGGTAGGATTGTCACAGCTACAATAAACAGGTTGATGTTATTTTTTTTTGTGTTGTGGGAAAATTATAAATAAATAGAAATACTCAAATAAACAGCAGTGCTTAGAATACTGCACATGTAAGTGTGATTACATTGAATTTATATGTTGTTTTACACAACAACTACTAATGTTATAACTTTTAACAAAACTTTTAACCAATTTCTTTTTAACAATTATTTTTGGTGGTGGTTGTAATGAATACCCAGGGAGAAAAAGGTGTAGATTCACGCGCAGAGCGCGGCAAATGTTTATTGAGACATCGCAGAAGGCAGGAACCGTGGTCACAGGCAGGCAAAGGTCAAACACAACAGGCAAAGGTCAAACACAGGCAGGCAAAGGTCAAACACAGGCAGGCAATGGTCAAACACAGGCAGGCAGTCAAAAACAAACAATACCTCACAACTACACAAACATAAAGAACTGAACTAAATTGGGAGCTGATGAGACCAGGTGAGACACGAACACAGGTGAAATTAATTAACAAAAATGAAAGACAGGGCTACTTTCCAGAACACAAAGAAACAGGGCTACGTTCCAGAACACAAAGAAACAGGGCTATGTTCCAGAACACAAAGAAACAGGGCTACGTTCAAGAACACAAAGAAACAGGGCTATGTTCCAGAACACAAAGAAACAGGGCTACGTTCAAGAACACAAAGAAACAGGGCTATGTTCCAGAACACAAAGAAACAGGGCTACGTTCAAGAACACAAAGAAAAAGAACACAAGGTTGACTAAGAAAAGAAAAGCAGAACCTTACAGTGGTATTGTGTCTATCTCTCACTGCTCACATGGTAACAGTCTCAACTTTAGTGACTGGTCTACTATCAATCTAACTCCATTGATTGTAATGTGGTTCTTTTTTATGTCCGTAGGACAACGTTGAGAGAACATTTGCGGATTCACAGCGGAGAGAAACCTCACCTCTGCAGTATCTGTGGACAGAGTTTCCGCCACGGCAGCTCTTATAGGTCAATATGCTTGGGCAGTTCATGACGTACCTAGTTCTTATTGGCTATCACCCTATGGGTGGATTCCCATGTTCATGAGGTTTCTATTGGGTAGTTTTTGTCTTCTCCAGAGAAAATAATTGTATCATAATTTTGTCATCATTTAATACAAAATAAATCAAACGTTGGCCTGTTTTAATTGCATATTAACATTTGTTAAAAACTTTATTCTGATAGGCTTCATCTTCGCGTCCACCACGACGACAAGCGCTACGAGTGTGACGAATGCGGAAAGACGTTCATACGCCACGACCATCTGACCAAACACCAGAAGATACACTCGGGTAACAGTACACACACCTTCCGTGTTATGTTCCGTAGCCGTGCAAAAGAGAGTCAAATGTTCCCCTGGGTTATTTCTTCATACATGGTCCTGGACCTGTTTGTATGTTTTTACGCTGCACACTAATTGTCTTACGGGGATAATAATTGAATTGACTCTCCCTTTGGTTGTTATCAGGGGAGAAAGCCCACCAGTGTGAAGAGTGTGGGAAGTGTTTCAGGCGTCATGATCACCTGACCGTCCATTACAAAAGTGTCCACCTGGGAGAGAAGGTGTGGCAGAAGTAAGTGGTCCTGATGGTGGATGGAGATGGAGGGAATGGGCGCGTTCCAGGCTGACTACATTGCAGATGCATGACAGATCTCACAAATCAAATCAAATTTTATTTGTCACATACACATGGTTAGCAGATGTTAATGCGAGTGTAGCGAAATGCTTGTGCTTCTAGTTCCGACAATGCAGTGATAACCAACAAGTAATCTAACTAACAATTCCAAAACTACTGTCTTATACACAGTGTAAGGGGATAAGGAATATGTACATAAGGATATATGAATGAGTGATGGTACAGAGCAGCATACAGTAGATGGTATCGAGTACAGTATATACATATGAGATGAGTATGTAGACAAAGTAAACAAAGTGGCATAGTTAAAGTGGCTAGTGACATAAGGATGCAGTCGATGATCTAGAGTACAGTATATACGTATGCATATGAGATGAATAATGTAGGGTAAGTAACATTATATAAGGTAGCATTGTTTAAAGTGGCTAGTGATATATTTACATCATTTCCCATCAATTCCCATTATTAAAGTGGCTGGAGTTGGGTCAGTGTCAATGACAGTGTGTTGGCAGCAGCCACTCAATGTTAGTGGTGGCTGTTTAACAGTCTGATGGCCACAACGACTGAGTAGGCGTTAACATATCAGCTAACTACATCATATAACATAGCAATCTGACGACGTGGCATGTAACCATTGGTTGATGAAACGTAACATCTGCAATGTGGTCATGCTGGAACGTGACCAATATGTTGTAGATTTAAAGTGTCAGTCTGGATTTAGACACAGCAGGGCGCCAAAGGGATTTTTAAATATGAGTTTTTATTAAAGGATCAAGAAAATAGGCAGAATAAACAGCATTGGACAAACAACAATTGCATAGTGAAACACGTTTTCACATGATATTCAATCAAACAAAGTAAATTCACAGTACATGACTTCCATATCCGCACAGTCAAACACATACAGTCATATCGGTTTTTGGTATTAATGTGGCTACCCTATGAGCACAAGATGTTGAAAAGACGTTGAAAATTTCTTTTTTGGTTTCAATTTCTTGTACTCGCTGTCGCTGGTATAATTACAATTATATAATTATAATTACTTTATTGATACTACATTTTATCAACCCAACAACCCAGATGGAACAAACCCTGTGTTTGTCAAATTAAAAAAAAAAAAAAAATGTACTGTTGAAGAGGATCTTCTATGGTGTCTAGTTGACTATTTGTGAAAAAGACTAAGCATTGGGAACATGTGTGTGGATTCTATAGGTATAAAACAGCTGTGCATCAGTGTGAGGTCTGTAAGAAGGAGTTCAAAGGGAAGTCCAGTCTGGAGATGCACTTCAGAACACACTCAGGTAAGATGACAGTATAAGCTGTGAATGTCTGTTTGCCTGGTCAGCATAACTTTCTTTTCACATCGAGCGTTTATTGACATATTAATCCAGAACAAATGTATTTGGTGGACGTAGATGTGCAATGAATAGATGATAGGTGTGGCAGGCAACATACCGACCTGCTTTCATTTCCTAGACCAGCAGCCATCACACTATACACACGCTTCAATGAATGTCTGCTTTTCATCTGTTTTTTAAAAGGTTTTTTACTGTTTTACAGACAAAGGGCCACAACAAAACCTCTACCCCCTCTATCTTCTCTACCTCCACCCTCCCCTCTACCTCCCCTCTATCTCCTCAACCTCCACCCTCCCCTCTACCTCCCCTCTATCTCCTCTACCTCCACCCTCCCTCTACCTCCCCTCTATCTCCTCTACCTCCACCCTCCCCTCTACCCCCTCTACCTCCCCCTCCCCTCTACCTCCCCTCTATCTCCTCTACCTCCACCCTCTCTCTACCTCCCTCTATCTCCTCTACCTCCACCCTCCCTCTACCTCCCTCTATCTCCTCTACCTCCACCCTCCCTCTACCTCCCCTCCCCTCTACCTCCCCGTTATCTCCTCTACCTCCACCCTCCCCTCTACCTCCCCTCTATCTCCTCTACCTCCACCCTCCCTCTACCTCCCTCTATCTCCTCTACCTCCACCCTCCCCTCTACCTCCCCCTCCCCTCTACCTCCCGTTATCTCCTCTACCTCCACCCTCCCCTCTACCTCCCCTCTATCTCCTCTACCTCCACCCTCCCCTCTACCCCCCTCTACCTCCCCTCCCCTCTACCTCCCCGTTATCTGCTCTACCTCCACCCTCCCTCTACCTCCCCTCTATCTCCTCTACCTCCACCCTCCCCTCTACCCCCTCTACCTCCCCCTCCCCTCTACCTCCCCGTTATCTCCTCTACCTCCACCCTCCCCTCTACCCCCTCTATCTCCTCTACCTCCCCTCTACCTCCCCGTTATCTCCTCTACCTCCACCCTCCCTATACCCCCCCTCTACCTCCCCCTCCCCTCTACCTCCCGTTATCTCCTCTACCTCCACCTCCCCTCTACCCCCCCATCCCCCTACCACCCCACCCCACCCCTCTACCTTCCCATCCCTCTACCTCCCCGTTATCTCCCTCTACCTCCACCCTCCCCTCTACCCCCTCTACCTCCCCCTCCCCTCTACCTCCCCGTTATCTCCTCTACCTCCACCCCCCTCTACCCCCTCTATCTCCTCTACCTCCCCCTCCCCTCTACCTCCCCCTCCCCTCTACCTCCCCGTTATCTCCTCTACCTCCACCCTACCCCCTCTACCCCCTCTATCTCCTCTACCTCCCTCTACCTCCCTTTCTCTCCCACCCTCCCTCTATCTCCCCTCTATCTCCTCTACCTCCACCCTCCCCTCTACCCCCTCTACCTCCCCCTCCCCTCTACCTCCCCTCTATCTCCTCTACCTCCACCCTCCGCTCTACCCCCCTCTACCAACCCATCCCCTACCACCCCACCCCACCCCTCTACCTTCCCATCCCTCTACCTCCCCCGTTATCTCCTCTGCCTCCACCCTCCCCTCTACCCCCTCTATCTCCTCTACCTCCACCCTCCCCTCTACCCCCTCTACCTCCCCATCCCCCTACCACCCCACCCCACCCCTCTACCTTCCCATCCCTCTACCTCCCCGTTATCTCCTCTACCTCCACCCTCCCCTCTACCCCCCTCTATCTCCTCTACCTCCACCCTCCCCTCTACCCCCTCTATCTCCTCTACCTCCACCCTCCCCTCTACCTCCCTCTATCTTCCCTCTACCTCCCCCTCCCTCTACCTCCCCTCTATCTTCCCTCTACCTCCCCCTCCCCTCTACCCCTCTGCCTCCACCCTCCCTCTATCTCCCCTCTACCTCCACCCTCCTCTACCCCCTCTACCTCCCCCCTCCCCTCCATCTCCTCTACCTCCACCCTCCCTCTACCCCCACTCTACCTCTACCTCCCCTCGATCTCCTCTACCTCCACCCTCCCCCTCTACCTCCACTCTATCTCCTCTACCTCCACCCTCCCCTCTGCCTCCCCTCTACCTCCCCCTCCCCCTCTACCCTCCCTCTACCTCCCTCTATCTCCTCTACCTCCACCCTCCCCTCTACCCCCTCTACCTCCCCATCCCCTACCTCCCCACCCCACCCCTCTACCTTCCCATCCCTCTACCTCCCCACCCCTCTACCTCCCCCATCCCTCTACCTCCCGCCCCCACCCCTCTACCTCCCCATCCCTCTACCTCCCCGCCGCCCCCACCCCTCTACCTCCCCACCCCTCTACCTCCCCATCCCTCTACCTCCCCATCCCTCTACCTCCCCCACCCCTCTACCTCCCCAACCTCTACCTCCCCATCCCTCTACCTCACCACCCCTCTACCTCCCCACCCCTACCTCCCCATCCCTCTACCTCCCCACCCCTCTACCTCCCCACCCCTCTACCTCCCCATCCCCATCCCCTCTACCTCCCCACTCTCTACCTCCCCATCCCTCTACCTCCCCACCCTCTACCTCCTCACCCCTCTACCTCCCCATCCCTCTACCTCCCCATCCCTCTACCTCCCCATCTCTACCTCCCCATCCTCTACCTCCCACCCCTCTACCTCCCCACCCCCTCTACCTCCCCACCCCTCTACACTTCATCCTCTACCTCCCCACCCCTCTACCTCCCCATCCCTCTACCTCCCCATCCTCTACCTCCCCACCCTCTACCCTCCCAACCTCTACCCATCCCTCCTCCCCTCCCCATCCCTCTACCTCCCCACCCCTCTACCTCCCCATCCCTCTACCTCCCCACCCCTCTACCTCCCCAACCCTCTACCTCCCCATCCCTCTACCTCCCCATCCCTCTACCTCCCCATCCCTCTACCTCCCCCACCCTCTACCTCCCCATCCCTCTACCTCCCCACCCCTCTACCTCCTCACCCATCCACTACCTCCTCCCCACCCCTCTACCTCCCCATCCCTCTACCTCCCCATCCCTCTACCTCCCCATCCCTCTACCTCCCCACCCCTCTACCTCCCCATCCCTCTACCTCCCCATCCCTCTACCTCCCCATCCCTCTACCTCCCCACCCCTCTACCTCCCCATCCTCTCTCCCCATCCTCCCCATCCTCTACCTCCCCACCTCCTCTCTACCTCCCCCATCCCTCTACCTCCCCATCCCTCTACCTCCCCACCTCCTCCCTCTACCTCCCCATCCCCTACCTCACCTCACCTCCCCATCCCTCTACCTCCCCACCCCTCTACTCCCCCCATCCTCTACCTCCCCCTCTGCCTCCTCACGTCCTCTGCCTCCCCGTCCCCTCTACCTCCCCATCCCTCTACCTCCCACCCCCTCTACCTCTCACCCCTCTGCCTCCTCATCCCTCACCTCCCCATCCCTCTACCTCCCCATCCCTCTCCTCCCCATCTCTGCCTCCCCCTCCCCTCTACCTCCCCATCCCTCTGCCTCCCCATCCCTCTGCACCTCCCCATCTCTCTACCTCCTCCTCTGCACTCTGTCCCTCTACCTCCCCCATCCCTCTACCTCCCCATCCCTCTACCTCTCTCCCCTCTACCTCCCCATCCCTCTACCTCCCCATCCCTCTACCTCCTCACCTCTACCTCCTCACCCCTCTACCTCCCCGTCCCTCTACCTCCCCATCCCTCTCCTCTCACCCTCCCTCTACCTCCCCCTCCTCTACCTCCCCATCCCTCTGCCTCCCCACCCTCTCCTCTACCTCCACCTCTGTCTGCCTCTACCCCCCTGCCTCTACCTCCCCATCCCCCTACCTCCCCACCCCTCTGCCTCTCCCCACCCCTCTACCTCCCCCATCCCTCTACCTCCCTCTATCTCCTCTACCTCCACCCTGCCCTCTACCCCCTCTACCTCCCCATCCCTCTACCTCCCCATCCCTCTACCTCTCAGCCACCCCCTCTACCCTCCCCCCATCCCTCACCTCCTCCCACTTCCCGCCCCACCCCTCTACCTCCCCACCCCTCTACCTCCCCCATCCCGTCCACCTCCCCACCCCTCTACCTCCCCACCCCTCTGCCTCCCCATCCCTCTACACCTCCCCACCCCTCTACCTCCCCATCCCCATCCCTCTACCTCCCCCACCCCTCTACCTCCCCATCCCTCTACCTCCCCACCCCTCTCTACCTCCCCATCCCTCTGCCTCCCCATCCCTCTACACTCCCCATCCCTCTACCTCCCCAACCCTCTCCCTCCCCCTCCCTCTACCTCCCCCCTCTACCTCCCCACCCCTCTACCTCCCCATCCCTCTACCTCCCCCACCCCTCTACCTCCTCACCCCCTCTACCTCCCCATCCTCTACCTCCCCATCCTCCCTACCTCCTCACCCCTCTACCTCCCCATCCCTCTACCTCCCCATCCCTCACACTCCCATCCTCTGCCTCCCCACCTCTCCTCCCCATCCCTCTACCTCCCCACCCCTCTACCTCCTCACCCTCTACCTCCCCATCCCTCTACCTCCTCACCCTCTACCTCCCCATCCTCTACCTCCCCATCCCTCTACCTCCCCTCCCTCCATCTCTCTCCTCCTCCCCTCTACCCCCTCTACCTCTACCTCCCCTCGATCTCCCCTCCACCCTCCTCTACCTCACTCTATCTCCTCTACCACACCTCCCTCTGCCTCCCCTCTACCTCCCCCCTCCCCTCTACCCTCCCTCTACTTCCCCTCTATCTCTCTACCTCCACCCTCCCTCTACCCCCCCTCTACCTCCCCCCATCCCTCTACCTCCTCACCCCTCTACCTCCCCATCCCTCTCCCATCCTCCCCATCCCTCTACCTCCCCCATCCCTCTACCTCCCCACCCCTCCCTCTACCTCTCACCCCTCTACCTCCTCACCTCCCCATCCCTCTACCTCCCCATCCTCTGCCTCCCCACCCCTCTACCTCCTCACCCCTCTACCTCCCCATCCTCTACCTCCCCATCCCTCTACCTCCCCACCCCTCTACCTCCCATCCCTCACCTCCCATCCTCTACCTCCCCATCCCTCTACCTCCCCATCCCTCTACCTCCCCACCCCTCTACCTCCCTCACCCCCTCTACCTCCCCATCCCTCTACCTCCCCTGCCTATCCCTCTACCTCCCATCCCCCATCCCTCTACCTCCCCCATCCCTCTACCTCCCCATCCCTCTACCTCCCCATCCCTCTACCTCCCCACCCCTCTACCTCCTCACCGTCTACCCGTCCCATCCCTGCCTCCTACCTCCCCTCCCCTCTCATCCCCCTCTACCTCCCCATCCCTCTACCTCCCCCATCTCTCTACCTCCCCACCCTCTACCTCCCCATCCCTCTACCTCCCCATCCCTCTACCTCCCCACCCCTCCCTCCCCATCCCTGCCTCCCCACCCCTCTACCTCCCCATCCCTCTACCTCCCCATCCCTCTACCTCCCCATCCCTCTACCTCCTCACCCTCTACCTCCTCCCCCTCTACCTCCCCATCCCTCTACCTCCCTCACCCCTCTACCTCCCCATCCCTCTACCTCCCCATCCCTCTACCTCCCCACCCCTCTACCTCCCCACCCCTCTACCTCCCCATCCCTCAACCTCCCCATCCCTCTACCTCCCCCATCCCCTACCTCCCACCCCTCTACCTCCCCATCCCTCTACCTCCCCCACCCCTCTACCTCCCCTCTATCTCCTCTACCTCCACCCTGCCCTCTACCCCCCTCTACCTCCCCATCCCCCTACCTCCCCACCCACCCCTCTACCTTCCCATCCCTCCTCCCCACCCTCTCTACCTCCCCATCCCTCTACCCTCCCCCACCCTCTACCTCCCCATCCCTCTACCTCCCCACCCTCTACCTCCCTCACCCCTCTACCTCCCCATCCCTCTACCTCCCCATCCCTCTACCTCCCCACCCCTCTACCTCCCCCATCCCTCTACCTCCCCACCCCTCCCTCCTCACCCTCTACCCTCCCCATCCCTCTACCTCCCCATCCCTCTACCTCCCCATCCCTCTACCTCCCTCACCCCTCTACCTCCCCATCCCTCTACCTCCCCATCCCTCTACCTCCCCCTCCCCTCCATCTCCTCTACCTCCACCTCCCCTCTACCCCCCACTCTACCTCTACCTCCCCTCGATCTCCTCTACCTCCACCCTCCCTCTACCTCCACTCTATCTCCTCTACCTCCACCCTCCCCTCTGCCTCCCCTCACCTCCCCCTCCCCTCTACCCTCCTCTACCTCCCTCTATCTCTCTACCTCCACCCTCCCTCTACCCCCCTCTACCTTCCCATCCCCTACCTACCCCCTACCTTCCCATCCCCTGCCTCCCCACCCCCTGCCTCCCCATCCCTCTACCTCCCCACCCTCTACCTCCCCATCCTCTACCTCCCCGCCCCCCCCCTCTACCTCCCCACCCCTCCCTCCCCATCCCTCTACCTCCCCATCCCTCTACCTCCCCACCCCCTCTACCTCCCCACCCTCTCCCCTCACCACCCCTCTACCTCCCCACCCCTCTACCTCCCCATCCCTCCTACCTCCCCACCCCTCTACCTCCCACCCCTCTACCTCCCCCATCCCCATCCCTCTACCTCCCCACCCCTCTACCTCCCATCCCTCTACCTCCCCACCCCTCTACCTCCTCACCCTCCCTCTACCTCCCCATCCCTCTACCTCCCCCATCTCTCTACCTCCCATCCCTCTACCTCCCCACCCCTCTACCTCCCCAACCCTCTACCTCCCCACCCCCTCTACCTCCCCACCCCTCTACCTCCCCATCCCTCTACCTCACCCCCCACCTCCCCATCCCTCTCCCCCTCACCCTCTACCTCCCCATCCCTCTACCTCCCCATCCCTCTACCTCCCCATCCCTCTACCTCCCCACCCCTCTACCTCCTCACCCCTCTACCTCCCCATCCCTCTATCCCTCTACCCCCATCCCTCTACCTCCCACCCCTCTACCTCCCCATCCCTCTACCTCCCCACCCCTCTACCTCCCTCTATCTCCTCCCCCACCCTGCCCTCTCCCCCCCTCTCCCCACCCCCACCCCTCTACCTCCCATCCCTCTACCTCCCCACCCCTCTACCTCCCCATCCCCTCTACCTCCTCCCCACCCCTCTACCTCCCCATCCCTCTACCTCCCCTCTACCTCCCCACCCCTCTACCTCCCCACCCTCTCCCCATCCCTCTACCTCTCCCCACCCCCTACCTCCCATCCCTCTACCTCCTCACCCCTCTACCTCCTCCCTCTACCTCCCCATCCCTCTACCTCCCCATCCTCTACCTCCCCATCCCTCTACCTCCCCATCCCTCTACCTCCCCATCCCTCTACCTCCCCACCCCCTCTACCTCCCCACCCCTCTACCTCCCCATCCCTCTACCTCCCCATCCCTCTACCTCCCCACCCCTCTACCTCCCCATCCCTCTACCTCCCCACCCTCTCCCCTACCCCTCTACCTCCCCATCCCTCTACCTCCCTCCCTCTACCTCCCCATCCTCTACCTCCCCATCCCTCTACCTCCCCATCCCCTCTACCTCCCCGTCCCCTCTACCTCCCCATCCCTCTACCTCTACCTCCCTACCCCCTCTACCTCCCCATCCCTCTACCTCCCACCCCTCTACCTCCCACCCCTCTACCTCCCCACCCTCACCCTCCTCCTCTACCTCCTCACCCCTCCTCCCCATCCCTCTACCTCCCCATCCCTCTACCTCCCCACCCCTCTACCTCCCCACCCCTCTACCTCCCCCACCCCTCTACCTCCCCATCCCTCTACCTCCTCACCCCTCTACCTCCCCATCCCTCTACCTCACCCCTCTACCTCCCCATCCCTCTACCTCCCCCATCCCTCTACCTCCCCATCCCTCTACCTCCCTCACCCCTCCCTCCTCACCTCTCTACCTCCTCACCCCTCTACCTCCCCATCCCTCTACCTCCCCCACCCTCACCTCCTCCCTACCTCCCCATCCCTCTACCTCTCCATCTCTACCTCCCTCTACCTCCCCATCCCTCTACCTCCCCACCCCCTCTACCTCCCCATCCCTCTACCTCCCCATCCCTCTACCTCCTCACCCCTCTACCTCCCCTCACCCTCTACCTCCCCATCCCTCTACCTCCTCACCCCTCTACCTCCCATCCCTCTACCTCCCCATCCCTCTACCTCCCCATCCCTCTACCTCCCCACCCCCTACCTCCTCACCCCTCTACCTCCCCATCCCTCTACCTCCCCATCCCTCTACCTCCCCCACCCCTCTATCTCCTCTATCTCCTCTACCTCCACCCTGCCCTCTACCCCCTCTACCTCCCCATCCCCTACCTCCCCACCCCACCCCTCTACCTTCCCATCCCTCTACCTCCCCACCCCTCTACCTCCCCATCCCTCTACCTCTCCGCCCACCCCTCTACCTCCCCATCCCTCTACCTCCCCGCCCCGCCCCACCTCTCTACCTCCCCACCCCTCTACCTCCCCATCCCTCTACCTCCCCATCCCTCTACCTCCCCATCCCTCTACCTCCCCAACCCTCTACCTCCCCATCCCTCTACCTCCCCACCCCTCTACCTCCCCACCCCTCTACCTCCCCCATCCCTCTACCTCCCCACCCCTCTACCTCCCAACCCCTCTACCTCCCCATCCCCATCCCTCTACCTCCCCATCCCTCTACCTCCCCACCCCTCTACCTCCCCATCCCTCTACCTCCCCATCCCTCTACCTCCCCATCCCTCTACCTCCCCAACCCTCTACCTCCCCATCCCTCTACCTCCCCACCCCTCTACCTTCCCACCCCTCTACCTCCCCATCCCTCTACCTCCCCATCCCTCTACCTCCCCATCCCTCTACCTCCCCATCCCTCTACCTCCCCATCCCTCTACCTCCCCACCCCTCTACCTTCCCACCCCTCTACCTCCCCATCCCTCTACCTCCCCACCCCTCTACCTCCTCACCCCTCTACCTCCCCATCCCTCTACCTCCCCATCCCTCTACCTCCCCACCCCTCTACCTCCTCACCCCTCTACCTCCCCATCCCTCTACCTCCCCATCCCTCTACCTCCCCACCCCTCCCCATCCCTCTACCTCCCCATCCCTCTACCTCCCCACCCCTCTACCTCCCCATCCCTCTACCTCCCCACCCTCTACCTCCCCATCCCTCTACCTCCCCATCCCTCTACCTCCCCACCCCTCTACCTCCCCATCCCTCTACCCTCCCCACCCCTCTACCTCCCCTCTATCTCCTCTACCTCCACCCTCCCCTCTACCCCCCCTCTACCTCCCCATCCCCCTACCTCCCCACCCCACCCCTCTACCTTCCCATCCCTCTACCTCCCCACCCCTCTACCTCCCCATCCCTCTACCTCCCGCCCGCCCCACCCCTCTACCTCCCCACCCCCTCTACCTCCCCATCCCTCTACCTCCCCATCCCTCTACCTCCTCACCCCTCTACCTCCCCATCCCTCTACCTCCCCATCCCTCTACCTCCCCGTCCCTCTACCTCCCCACCCCCTCTACCTCCCCATCCCTCTACCTCCACCCTCCCCTCTACCCCCTCTACCTCCCCATCCCCCTACCTCCCCACCCCACCCCTCTACCTTCCCATCCCTCTACCTCCCCACCCCTCTACCTCCCCATCCCTCTACCTCCCCGCCCCGCCCCCACCCCTCTACCTCCCCACCCCTCTACCTCCCCATCCCTCTACCTCCCCATCCCTCTACCTCCTCACCCCTCTACCTCCCCATCCCTCTACCTCCCCATCCCTCTACCTCCCCGTCCCTCTACCTCCCCACCCCTCTACCTCCCCATCCCTCTACCTCCCCCTCCCCTTTTTTCCCTCTAATTGTAATACTATGTTTGCCCAACTAACTTCCGTCATGTCTTCTGCTAGGTGAAAAACCTTACCGATGCCCCGTGTGCCAACAGACGTTCCGCATTAAGAAGACCCTCACCAAGCACATGGTGATCCACTCGGATGCCCGCCCCTTTAACTGCCCGCACTGCAGTGCCACCTTTAAGAGGAAAGACAAGCTGAAGTATCATATGGACCATGTACACGGTGCTAAGTCCACTGAGCAGCAGCAGCACCACCAGCAGCAGCACCGCCAGCAGCCTCCGGTGGTGCAGACAGAGGATAAGATGGTGACTCTGCCTTATAATACCCACGGCCCCTCCAAAGTGTACCGGGCTGAACCCAAGACCGTTCTCCAGAATGTCCCCTCCGATGTGTGTGTGCCTGTCACGCTGGTGCCCGTCCAGATGCCCAGGGTGGTCTCGGGGGTACAGGGTGACCTGAGGGGACACGTAACCTGCCCACCCCAAGGTCAGGGGCAGCAGCAGACAGCTGGGGGGTACCAGACTGCCACAGAGCTGGCGTTCCTGGAGAAGTACACGCTTACCCCCCAGCCGGCCAACATTGTTCACCCGGTGCAGCCTGACCAGATGTTGGACCCCAGGGATCAGTCGTACCTGGGCACCCTGCTGGGCCTGGACTCTGCCACCCCCGTCCAGAACATCTCCAACTCGGACCACGTCGCCCATTGATAATGCCTCTCTATACTTCTCTTTTGGCAACATTTTATTTAAAGGGTACCGACATAAGGACATTATAACACATTTATAACCCATACAGTACACATTTATAACCCATACAGTACACATTTATAACCCATACAGTACACTTTTATAACCCATACAGTACACATTTATAACCCATACGAAACTGTATGAGCCCATAGAGGTAACGTTTATTTGAAGGGTGCGGTTGTTAACATAAGCATTCACAAAATGCTCTTGCCCTGCTTATGCATGGCTTATGTATAGTTTATGAATGGGTTATGAATCTGTTATGAATCTGTTATGAATGGGTTATGAATCTGTTATGAATGGGTTATGAATCTGGTATGAATGGGTTATGAATGGGTTATGTATGGGTTATGTATGGGTTATGAATCTGTTATGAATGTGTTATGAATCTGTTATGAATGGGTTATGAATCTGTTATGAATGGGTTATGTATGGGTTATGAATCTGTTATGAATGGGTTATGAATCTGTTATGAATCTGTTATGAATGGGTTATGAATCTGTTATGAATGGGTTATGTATGGGTTATGAATCTGTTATGAATGGGTTATGAATCTGTTATGAATCTGTTATGAATGGGTTATGAATCTGTTATGAATCTGTTATGAATCTGTTATGAATGGGTTATGAATCTGTTATGAATCTGTTATGAATGGGTTATGAAGTTTTTATGAATGGGTTATGAATCTGTTATGAATCTGTTATGAATGGGTTATGAATCTGTTATGAATGGGTTATGAATCTGTTATGAATGGGTTATGAATGGGTTATGTATGGGTTATGAATATGTTATGAATGGGTTATGAATCTGTTATGAATAGGTTATGAATCTGTTATGAATCTGTTATGAATCTGGTATGAATGGGTTATGAATGGGTTATGAATCTGTTATGAATGGGTTATGTATGGGTTATGAATCTGTTATGAATGGGTTATGAATCTGTTATGAATGGGTTATGAATCTGTTATGAATGGGTTATGTATGGGTTATGTATGGGTTATGAATGGGTTATGAATCTGTTATGAATCTGTTATGAATCTGTTATGAATGGGTTATGAATCTGTTATGAATGGGTTATGTATGGGTTATGAATCTGTTATGAATGGGTTATGAATCTGTTATGAATCTGTTATGAATGGGTTATGAAGTTTTTATGAATGGGTTATGAATCTGTTATGAATCTGTTATGAATGGGTTATGCATGGGTTATGAATCTGTTATGAATGGGTTATCTATGGGTTATGAATCTGTTATGAATGGGTTATGTATGGGTTATGAATCTGTTATGAATGGGTTATGAATCTGTTATGAATGGGTTATGAATCTGTTATGAATGGGTTATGAATGGGTTATGAATCTGTTATGAATGGGTTATCTATGGGTTATGAAGTTTTTATGTAGCTATACTTAAAATAAAATGCGATCGTCCTGCTCTTTTAACCTCTGCAGCTTATTCAGGGGCGAACGCTCTGATAGAAACAGATGGTGTCGAACAGGTCTAGTTGTCAGCCGTGTGGAACAGGGAATCTCATCAGCTAAATTTGTGATATTTATATCTGCGATCATCCAAACGTTGCACCACCTTGATTGAGCCCCAAGTCTTTCATCATATTTTAGTTCAAAGAGCACTTTTTAAAAGTTTCTCTTGTCACACAAAAGCCTAAGATCTCTGTCATTCCATAAATGAGTGTGAGTGAGTGATGTATATTGTGACAGGAGCCTGATTGATTACAAAAGGTAATTCCAGAATAGGATGTCTCATTTCCAAAAAGCTGTCTGTATGTCTGAATCTTACAGGCGTAATCTGGCTATTTATTCACAATTTAAATGGAATTATTATAGAAGTATTATACAACACATTTTCCCCATGCAAATCAAGTTCCATAATATTCCACGTTCCTTACCAAGTATTATACAACACATTTTCCCCATGCAAATCAAGTTCCATAATATTCCACGTTCCTTACCAAGTATTATACAACACATTTTCCCCATGCAAATCAAGTTCCATAATATTCCACGTTCCTTACCAAGTATTATACAACACATTTTCCCCATGCAAATCAAGTTCCATAATATTCCACGTTCCTTACCAAGTATTATACAACACATTTTCCCCATGCAAATCAAGTTCCATAATATTCCACGTTCCTTACCAAGTATTATACAACACATTTTTCCCCATGCAAATCAAGTTCCATAATATTCCACGTTCCTTACCAAGTATTATACAACACATTTTCCCCATGCAAATCAAGTTCCATAATATTCCCGTTCCTTACCAAGTATTATACAACACATTTTCCCCATGCAAATCAAGTTCCATAATATTCCACGTTCCTTACCAAGTATTATACAACACATTTTCCCCATGCAAATCAAGTTCCATAATATTCCACGTTCCTTACCAAGTATTATACAACACATTTTCCCCATGCAAATCAAGTTCCATAATATTCCACGTTCCTTACCAAGTATTATACAACACATTTTCCCCATGCAAATCAAGTTCCATAATATTCCACGTTCCTTACCAAGTATTATACAACACATTTTCCCCATGCAAATCAAGTTCCATAATATTCCACGTTCCTTACCAAGTATTATACAACACATTTTCCCCATGCAAATCAAGTTCCATAATATTCCACGTTCCTTACCAAGTATTATACAACACATTTTCCCCATGCAAATCAAGTTCCATAATATTCCACGTTCCTTACCAAGTATTATACAACACATTTTCCCCAAATCAAGTTCCATAAAACACACATTTTCCCCAGTCAAGTTCCATAATATTCCACGTTCCTTACCAAGTATTATACAACACATTTTCCCCATGCAAATCAAGTTCCATAATATTCCACGTTCCTTACCAAGTATTATACAACACATTTTCCCCATGCAAATCAAGTTCCATAATATTCCACGTTCCTTACCAAGTATTATACAACACATTTTCCCCATGCAAATCAAGTTCCATAATATTCCACGTTCCTTACCAAGTATTATACAACACATTTTCCCCATGCAAATCAAGTTCCATAATATTCCACGTTCCTTACCAAGTATTATACAACACATTTTCCCCATGCAAATCAAGTTCCATAATATTCCACGTTCCTTACCAAGTATTATACAACACATTTTCCCCATGCAAATCAAGTTCCATAATATTCCACGTTCCTTACCAGTTACCACAGAATTTTAGAGTAACGATCAATCATGGTGTTGTCAGCCTGTTGCTCCGGGACGAAGTTTCCCCTGTACAGATCTAGGATCAGATTCCCCTCCCCCAATAGTAACCATAACCAATTACACCATCAGTGGGGGAAATGCAATGCGTCTAGGGGTGACGTCCCGACACCCAGCAGGCTCCTCAAAACTAGAAAGGGCTGTTTAATCAGTGTATCATGAGGTCAACCACGTCTGAATCAATCTTAAAGTATTCTGTATATTATGTATATCATGTTTCTTTCACAATGGACAGGAGGGAACAGCCTAGGTAGTATGTATAAAACACCCTGATCTAGGATCAGGCCATCCTTCCGTCCATGTAATCTTATTCAATATGATCTAAAAGGCAAAACTGATTCTAAATCAGCACTTCTACTCTGAGACGCTTGATACTTATGATAGGTTTCTGTCCTTATGGGGATGTACTGTCCTTATGTACTGTCCTTATGGGGATGTATATGTTGCCTTATAGGAGATCACCATGTTCATTAATGTGCATTATAAACCGGGTGGTTCGAGCCCTGAATGCTGATTGGCTGAAAGCCATGGTATATCATGGGTATGACAAAACATTTATTTTTACTGGTCTAATTATGTTGGTTACCAGTTTATAATAGCAATAAGGCACCTCAGGGATATGTGGTATATGGCCAGTATCCAGGCACTCTGCGTTGCATTGTGCATAAGAACAGCTCTTAGCCGTGGTATATTGGCCATATACCACACCCCCTCAAGCCTTATTGCTTAAATAAACTTGACTTCTCTCTGTCTATCCAATACAACCTCTTAATAAACTTGACTTTCCTCTGTCTATCCAATACAACCTCTAAATAAACTTGACTTCTCTCTCTGTCCAATACAACCTCTAAATCAACTCGACTTCTCTCTCTGTCCAATACAACCTCTAAATAAACTTGACTTCTCTGTCCAATACAACCTCTAAATAAACTCGACTTCTCTGTCCAATACAACCTCTAAATAAACTCGACTTCTCTGTCCAATACAACCTCTAAATAAACTCGACTTCTCTGTCCAATACAACCTCTAAATAAACTCGACTTCTCTGTCCAATACAACCTCTAAATAAACTCGACTTCTCTGTCCAATACAACCTCTAAATAAACTCGACTTCTCTGTCCAATACAACCTCTAAATAAACTCGACTTCTCTGTCCAATACAACCTCTAAATAAACTCGACTTCTCTGTCCAATTCAACCTCTAAATAAAGAAAACCATATGTAAGATACAGAAGGATCAGTGTCCCACATACACATTCATTTATTGACAGTTTCAGATTGTTGTTTCCAAATGTAATCCAGTCATGAGCAGTTCTTTACTATTGCACACCTAGTGATCATGTCAGCATGCATTGCACTCATCCCACCACAGGAGTCATTCGAGCACAACGGGACAAGAACATCCCTGCCGGCTGGGCGGCTGCGACAGAGCCTGGACTCGAACCAGGATATCTACTGGCACAGCCTTAGACCACTGCGTCACCCAGGAGGCTCTATCCAGTCCTAAGATGATGGAGATCGGTCATGATGGAACCCTACTCTGCTCCCCTCCATTTTAACCCCTTGTGCTAAAAGCCCTGACGAAGGCCGTGAGGCCGATACGTAAGCTCATTAAAGATCAGTGATACTATCAAGAGCAGTGTGCGGTTTCCTTTTTCCTTCATCTTGTTCAACTGTTACCATGCACCTGCAAAAAAAGACTGCTTAGATGTGCGAGTGCCTCTTGAATTTTGAAGCCCTTGTGCTGTAAATCATTTTCTATATCATGACCCAAATGTAAAAGCTACATTTATCAGTTTTATCCTAAACAATCTATTTTTCTTTTCCTCTCTTCGGGTGATTTGCTGTTCCTAGCCCTGTTAAGAAAATACACATATGTTGTAATATGTGAACAACTGGACAAGGTATTATCCATCCTCGGGTCTTTCGGTAAGTCACATCTTCATCATGAACAACCTGAAATAAAAATCATCATATTTTTAATACTGTAAACTCTTACACGTTTTTTAATCCACCGTGTAGGGATGCACGAAAAACGTACCCATTATGGATCTACATTTTCATAACCTGAATGGGATGACATGGTAGTTCATATTCTGAGAGACAAAAAATAGGCCTACTGTAACATTTATTTAAGTACAACTATTGTAACTAAGAGACAAAATACACCTACCGAGAATGACTGAGATAAAACAGGTTCATAGAGGAAGGAAAGCCCCCGAGACCTTCCCTTCCCCTCTAGCTAAATTAGCATATTAAGGTATATAGGCAATTGGAAGATTTCAGAAAAGTTTGTTGTTTTTGACTTACCACAGTTTTCCTCATCGCTGTTGTCTGAGCAGTCGTCATCTTTGTCGCACCTCCAGATGGTCGGTATACACCTTCTGTTACTGCACTGAAACTCGTTGTCCCTACACTTCCGTAAGGCTTCATGACCTGTTGGAGAGTGTTATGGTAGGTGTGAAAATGAATCTGGTAAAAGATTGAAATCAGCAAACAGAAATAAATGTTTTCCACAGGTTGCATGTGTTGTTATTGACTTTACCTGCTTTAGGTTAGATTTCAGCAAGGAAGGCTGCGAAATGACCCTTTCAAAATGTACCAATATATTCCTATTATGTCTTTAATGAATGACCACACTAAGCTTTACAGTATAGCAGCGTATTAAAAAAATATTGTTCTGATATTTCTTAATTTCTTAATTTTTCCGGATTATGTGTGTATTTTTATTTATTTCAATTGGTTTTAATGCCATGTATTACTGCCCTGTTGGAGCTAGAAACACAAGCATTTTTGCTGCACATGTGATAACATCTAAAAATATGTGTACTTGACCAATAACATGTGATAACATCTAAAAAGATGTGTACTTGACCAATAACATGTGATTAGATTTCAGATTAAGAGATACATGTGATTGTTACATGAAATGTTATTTGCTCACTTTTGACTTTTCAACGAAACGGAAGCTTATGGTCAGTTTTAAACACGTGATTATGTTATATTATGAGAAACCCTTCTGGAGGACTCTGGACTGAAGCTCAAAGTCAATGCTGTACTGCTCTCTTCAGTGACACAAAACATGCAGTACAGATGTCAGAATACAGAAATCAGTTGGATCTTAAAGGGATAGTATGAGATTTTAAGCCCTGCTTCGATTTACCCAAACTCAAGATGAAGTCATGGTTAAAAATTGTATATCCCTGCGTCCAGAATGAAGGAAGACAAGGGTAGTTGTGCGAGTCAATAACTGGAAGTCTACTGGAATGGATAGCATGCTCAAGTTCATCTCACTCAGGGTAAGTAGGAAAAGGGCTTATTTGCCCAAATCTGGCGCAATCCCTTTAAGTCAGTACTCACTGCATGTGGGGGCGGAGGTCCATTCTCCTAAAAGGCAGACTACATCTGCATTCCCTTCCATTATGTAGGATCTTTTGCATTTATAAACCACTTTTGATCCATTACTAAAGTTGTTTTGATATTGTTGAACAACGGTTGCATGGTTCACTTGAGGAGGTGCATCACAAGAATGACTGGCTGTGAAGATACAGTACAAACAATGATTAGTGAAGAAATAAAGGACAACGAAGTACAGGAGATGATAGTACTGAACGTTGTTCACAACACAAGTGTATCATATGTCCTGTCACACCAACATCCCCTCTTTCCTGTACTGAAAGGGATAGTTTTCTGAGTTTTTACACCACACTTACATAAGCCTCTTTGCTATAGATCAAGGTTAGAGAAGACAGTACTTACCCGTACACAGAGGAGTATCAGACCATCTACCATTCTCACATGTAATCATCCCCCACCAGCCTTCCATTGGTGTTTTCAGACCTTTATCACAGGCATAAGTCAAAGTCATGCCATCCTGGTACATGTTCTGCTCCGGGTCAACAAAGCCATTGTCCAGTTGGGGTCTTTCACAGACTTTTCCAGATTCTTGAGCTGGAAATTGACAGAAAATACATTTATTGTTATGCATCATCTGGGGGCGGCAGCGTAGCCTAGTGGTTAGAGCGTTGGACTAGAAACCGGAAGGTTGCGAGTTCAAACCCCCGAGCTGACAATCTGTCGTTCTGCCCCTGAACAGGCAGTTAACCCACTTATCTTGGATAAGGAATGTATAGATGAGTGTTTCTGCCCTGTACTAGGCCTTTTTATTAGTTACACGTTACACCACATATAGGCACTGCCTGTAAAACATCAGTACTCACAATTCCTTGAATGTGTAAAGAATACTAAACGCAATCTTCATTGAATGAATAGTTAGTGTTTATCAAAATGTCTTACCTTTAACACCGTAGGACCAGATGTGTAGTACAATAATGACAGACAGTGGTATTTCCTTCATTCTCTGTCCTCTGGTGTTACATGTACACTGAGAAATGAATTAACTGGAGTCTGAGTCTGAGTTGGGGCTTTTTAAATTCAACCAAGGTAATTATTGTCAGGGGTGGATCTTAAACTTGTGCCTTTGGGCAGCACTGTGGAAAAATACAAGATGTCGCAATTAACAAAGGCTTTTTATTACAGTGGAAAAAAAGTGAATGAATTAACATTTAATTATTGTCATTGTTCATATAATGAACTAAGGATTGTTTAAATCTGAAATTATGTGTTTAATTATTTTTGTTGTTGACGGTTTCATGTTAAATCCCGTGAAACTGTCAAATGGGCCAACCACTAGTTCCAAATATTTCTTATGTTCTGTAAGTGTCTCACCAAAGTTATTAGTATTTGATCATTTTGAGACTGTTTCAGATGCATCCATGTTGAGAAATGTAAATGACTGATATCATTCAAGGAGACATATTGATATTTTATTAACAATTTCTTTGAGGAAATGTCCATGATTAAGGTCCCGTGAATAAATATGCATCCACACACAAATAATGTTGTGCCTAGATATGAACTAATCAATGGTTGACACGTGTGTAGTTTTGATGGAGAAATTTGATTTAAAGAGATATATTGAAATTGAAAGCAATATTGGATTTTGCAATGACTACGGGCCATGGAGCAAAATTAGAAGTATGTTTCGATGTCTGGATGAAGTGTTTGAAGAGCATGGACCTTTGTTCCCTTCAATGCGCCAAATCAGTTGTGAAAAACTGAAAATTCCAGACGGCTTTGTGATCTATTGAAGTCAAGAAGCAGATGTTAAGGGATACATAGACCAAATCATATTTATTTAGACACATGTCAAAGGTCAAACAAGTATTTGCAGTTTCTTTATGAACTGCACCAATTTCTTAACACTTTGTTGTCCAATTCAACCACGGAAAGTCTGAGACTTGACTAGCGTGATTGTTGGCTTTTGACCAAAAGTGTAAACCAAAAATATGCTGATGCATTGAATTGATATGGTGCAAATTGCCAAATATGACATGTCTGTGTCAAATCAAAGTTTATTTGTCACGTGCGCTGAATAGAACAGGTGTAGTTCTTACTGTGAAATGCTTACTGACAGGCCCTAATGAACAGCGCAGTTTTAAAGTAAAATATAGGTATTAGGTGAACAATGGATATCTAAAGAAATAAAAACAAAAGTAAAAAGACACTGAAAAATAACTGTAGAGAGGCTACATACAGTAGAGAGGCTACATACAGTAGAGAGGCTATATACAGTAGAGAGGCTATATACAGTAGAGAGGCTTTATACAGTAGAGAGGCTTTATACAGCAGAGGCTATATACAGTAGAGAGGTTATATATAGTAGAGAGGCTATATACAGTAGAGAGGCTTTATACAGCAGAGGCTATATACAGTACAGAGGTTATATATAGTAGAGAGGCTATATATAGTAGAGAGGCTATATACAGTAGAGAGGCTTTATACAGTAGAGAGGCTATATACAGTAGAGAGGCTTTATACAGCAGAGAGGCTATATACAGCAGAGAGGCTATATACAGTAGAGAGGCTTTATACAGTAGAGAGGCTTTATACAGCAGAGAGGCTATATACAGTAGAGAGGCTATATACAGTAGAGAGGCTTTATACAGTAGAGAGGCTTTATACAGCAGAGAGGCTATATACAGTAGAGAGGCTTTATACAGTAGAGAGGCTACATACAGTAGAGAACCTACATACAGTAGAGAGGCTACATACAGTAGAGAACCTACATACAGTAGAGAGGCTACATACAGTAGAGAGGCTATATACAGTAGAGAGGCTATATACAGTAGAGAGGCTTTATACAGTAGAGAGCCTTTATACAGCAGAGAGGCTATATGCAGTAGAGAGGTTATATATAGTAGAGAGGCTTTATACAGCAGAGGCTTTATACAGCAGAGAGGCTATATACAGTAGAGAGGCTTTATACAGTAGAGAGGCTTTATACAGCAGAGAGGCTATATACAGTAGAGAGGCTATATACAGTAGAGAGGCTTTATACAGTAGAGAGGCTTTATACAGTAGAGAGGCTTTATACAGCAGAGAGGCTATATACAGTAGAGTGGTTAAATATAGTAGAGAGGCGTTATACAGTAGAGAGGCTATATACAGTAGAGAGGCTTTATACAGTAGAGAGGCTATATACAGTAGAGAGTCTACATACAGTAGAGAGGCTATATACAGTAGAGAGGCTATATACAGTAGAGAGGCTTTATACAGTAGAGAGGCTACATACAGTAGAGAACCTACATACAGTAGAGAGGCTACATACAGTAGAGAACCTACATACAGTAGAGAGGCTACATACAGTAGAGAGGCTTTATACAGTAGAGAGGCTATATACAGTAGAGAGGCTATATACAGTAGAGAGGCTTTATACAGTAGAGAGGCTTTATACAGCAGAGAGGCTATATACAGTAGAGAGGTTATATATAGTAGAGAGGCTTTATACAGTAGAGAGGCTATATACAGTAGAGAGGCTATATACAGTAGAGAGGCTACATACAGTAGAGAGGCTATATACAGTAGAGAGGCTATATACAGTAGAGAGGCTATAAACAGTAGAGAGGCTATATACAGTAGAGAGGCTTTATACAGTAGAGAGGCTACATACAGTAGAGAATCTACATACAGTAGAGAGGCTACATACAGTAGAGAAACTGCATACAGTAGAGAGGCTATATACAGTAGAGAGGCTACATACAGTAGAGAACCTACATACAGTAGAGAGGCTACATACAGTAGAGAGGCTATATACAGCAGAGAGGCTATATACAGTAGTGAGGCTATATACAGTAGAGAGGCTATATACAGTAGACAGGCTATATACAGTAGAGAGGTTACATACAGTAGAGAGGCTACATACAGTAGAGAGGCTATATGCAGTAGAGATGCTATATACAGTAGAGAGGCTATATACAGTAGAGAGGCTATATACATTAGAGAGGCTATATACAGTAGAGAGGCTTTATACAGTAGAGAGGCTTTATACAGCAGAGAGGCTATATACAGTTGAGAGGCTTTAAACAGTAGAGAGGCTTTATACAGCAGAGAGGCTATATACAGTAGAGAGGCTATGTACAGTAGAGAGGCTTTATACAGTAGAGAGGCTTTATACAGCAGAGAGGCTATATACAGTAGAGAGGTTATATATAGTAGAGAGGCTTTATACAGTAGAGAGGCTATATACAGTAGAGAGGCTTTATATAGTAGAGAGGCTATAAACAGTAGAGGGGCTACATACAGTAGAGAGGCTATATACAGTAGAGAGGCTATATACAGTAGAGAGGCTTTATACAGTAGAGAGGCTACATACAGTAGAGAACCTACATACAGTAGAGAGGCTACATACAGTAGAGAACCTACATACAGTAGAGAGGCTACATACAGTAGAGAGGCTATATACAGTAGAGAGGCTTTATACAGTAGAGAGGCTATATACAGTAGAGAGGCTACATACAGTAGAGAGGCTATATACAGTAGAGAGGCTATATACAGTAGAGAGGCTACATACAGTAGAGAGGCTATATACAGTAGAGAGGCTATATACAGTAGAGAGTATATATAGAGTAGAGAGGCTATATACAGTAGAGAGGCTTTATACAGTAGATAGGCTCTATACAGTAGAGAGGCTATATACAGTAGAGAGGCTATATACAGTAGAGAGGTTATATACAGTAGAGAGGCTACATACAGTAGAGAGGTTATATACAGTAGAGAGGCTACATACAGTAGATAGGTTATATACAGTAGAGAGGCTACATACAGTAGAGAGGCTACATACAGTAGAGAGGCTATATACAGTAGAGAGGCTATATACAGTAGAGAGGCTTTATACAGTAGAGAGGCTTTATACAGCAGAGGCTATATACAGTAGAGAGGTTATATATAGTAGAGAGGCTATATACAGTAGAGAGGCTTTATACAGCAGAGGCTATATACAGTACAGAGGTTATATATAGTAGAGAGGCTATATATAGTAGAGAGGCTATATACAGTAGAGAGGCTTTATACAGTAGAGAGGCTATATACAGTAGAGAGGCTTTTATACAGAGAGGCTATATACAGCAGAGAGGCTATATACAGTAGAGAGGCTTTATACAGTAGAGAGGCTTTATACAGCAGAGAGGCTATATACAGTAGAGAGGCTATATACAGTAGAGAGGCTTTATACAGTAGAGAGGCTTTATACAGCAGAGAGGCTATATACAGTAGAGTGGTTATATATAGTAGAGAGGCTTTATACAGTAGAGAGGCTATATACAGTAGAGAGGCTTTATACAGTAGAGAGGCTATATACAGTAGAGAGGCTACATACAGTAGAGAGGCTATATACAGTAGAGAGGCTATATACAGTAGAGAGGCTTTATACAGTAGAGAGGCTACATACAGTAGAGAACCTACATACAGTAGAGAGGCTACATACAGTAGAGAACCTACATACAGTAGAGAGGCTACATACAGTAGAGAGGCTATATACAGTAGAGAGGCTATATACAGTAGAGAGGCTTTATACAGTAGAGAGCCTTTATACAGCAGAGAGGCTATATGCAGTAGAGAGGTTATATATAGTAGAGAGGCTTTATACAGCAGAGGCTTTATACAGCAGAGAGGCTATATACAGTAGAGAGGCTTTATACAGTAGAGAGGCTTTATACAGCAGAGAGGCTATATACAGTAGAGAGGCTATATACAGTAGAGAGGCTTTATACAGTAGAGAGGCTTCATACAGTAGAGAGGCTTTATACAGCAGAGAGGCTATATACAGTAGAGTGGTTAAATATAGTAGAGAGGCGTTATACAGTAGAGAGGCTATATACAGTAGAGAGGCTTTATACAGTAGAGAGGCTATATACAGTAGAGAGTCTACATACAGTAGAGAGGCTATATACAGTAGAGAGGCTATATACAGTAGAGAGGCTTCATACAGTAGAGAGGCTACATACAGTAGAGAACATACATACAGTAGAGAGGCTACATACAGTAGAGAACCTACATACAGTAGAGAGGCTACATACAGTAGAGAGGCTTTATACAGTAGAGAGGCTATATACAGTAGAGAGGCTATATACAGTAGAGAGGCTTTATACAGTAGAGAGGCTTTATACAGCAGAGAGGCTATATACAGTAGAGAGGTTATATATAGTAGAGAGGCTTTATACAGTAGAGAGGCTATATACAGTAGAGAGGCTATATACAGTAGAGAGGCTACATACAGTAGAGAGGCTATATACAGTAGAGAGGCTATATACAGTAGAGAGGCTATAAACAGTAGAGAGGCTATATACAGTAGAGAGGCTTTATACAGTAGAGAGGCTACATACAGTAGAGAATCTACATACAGTAGAGAGGCTACATACAGTAGAGAAACTGCATACAGTAGAGAGGCTATATACAGTAGAGAGGCTACATACAGTAGAGAACCTACATACAGTAGAGAGGCTACATACAGTAGAGAGGCTATATACAGCAGAGAGGCTATATACAGTAGTGAGGCTATATACAGTAGAGAGGCTATATACAGTAGACAGGCTATATACAGTAGAGAGGTTACATACAGTAGAGAGGCTACATACAGTAGAGAGGCTATATGCAGTAGAGATGCTATATACAGTAGAGAGGCTATATACATTAGAGAGGCTATATACAGTAGAGAGGCTTTATACAGTAGAGAGGCTTTATACAGCAGATAGGCTATATACAGTTGAGAGGCTTTAAACAGTAGAGAGGCTTTATACAGCAGAGAGGCTATATACAGTAGAGAGGCTATGTACAGTAGAGAGGCTTTATACAGTAGAGAGGCTTTATACAGCAGAGGCTATATACAGTAGAGGTTATATATAGTAGAGAGGCTTTATACAGTAGAGAGGCTATATACAGTAGAGAGGCTTTATATAGTAGAGAGGCTATAAACAGTAGAGGGGCTACATACAGTAGAGAGGCTATATACAGTAGAGAGGCTATATACAGTAGAGAGGCTTTATACAGTAGAGAGGCTACATACAGTAGAGAACCTACATACAGTAGAGAGGCTACATACAGTAGAGAACCTACATACAGTAGAGAGGCTACATACAGTAGAGAGGCTATATACAGTAGAGAGGCTTTATACAGTAGAGAGGCTATATACAGTAGAGAGGCTACATACAGTAGAGAGGCTATATACAGTAGAGAGGCTATATACAGTAGAGAGGCTACATACAGTAGAGAGGCTATATACAGTAGAGAGGCTATATACAGTAGAGAGTATATATAGAGTAGAGAGGCTATATACAGTAGAGAGGCTTTATACAGTAGATAGGCTCTATACAGTAGAGAGGCTATATACAGTAGAGAGGCTATATACAGTAGAGAGGTTATATACAGTAGAGAGGCTACATACAGTAGAGAGGTTATATACAGTAGAGAGGCTACATACAGTAGATAGGTTATATACAGTAGAGAGGCTACATACAGTAGAGAGGTTACATACAGTAGTGAGGCTATATGCAGTAGAGATGCTATATACAGTAGAGAGGCTATATACAGTAGAGAGGCTTTATACAGTAGAGAGGCTTTATACAGCAGAGAGGCTATATACAGTAGAGAGGTTATATATAGTAGAGAGGCTTTATACAGTAGAGAGGCTATATACAGTAGAGAGGCTTTATACAGTAGAGGCTATATACAGTAGAGAGGCTACATACAGTAGAGAGGGTATATACAGAGAGGCTATATACAGTAGAGAGGCTTTATACAGTAGAGAGGCTACATACAGTAGAGAACCTACATACAGTAGAGAGGCTACATACAGTAGAGAACCTACATACAGTAGAGAGGCTACATACAGTAGAGAGGCTATATACAGTAGAGAGGCTTTATACAGTAGAGAGGCTATATACAGTAGAGAGGCTACATGCAGTAGAGAGGCTATATGCAGTAGAGAGGCTATATAGAGTAGAGAGGCTACATACAGTAGAGAGGCTATATACAGTAGAGAGGCTATATACAGTAGAGAGTCTATATAGAGTAGAGAGGTTATATACAGTAGAGAGGCTTTATACAGTAGAGAGGCTCTATACAGTAGAGAGGCTATATACAGTAGAGAGACTATATACAGTAGAGAGGTTATATACAGTAGAGAGGCTACATACAGTAGAGAGGTTATATACAGTAGAGAGGCTACATACAGTAGAGAGGTTATATACAGTAGAGAGGCTACATACAGTAGAGAGGTTATATACAGTAGAGAGGCTACATACAGTAGAGAGGCTATATACAGTAGAGAGGCTACATACAGTAGAGAGGCTACATACAGTAGAGGTTATATACAGTAGAGAGGCTACATACAGTAGATAACCTACATACAGTAGAGAGGCTATATACAGTAGAGAGGCTACATACAGTAGAGAACCTACATACAGTAGAGAGGTTATATACAGTAGAGAGGCTACATACAGTAGAGAACCTACATACAGTAGAGAGGCTATATACAGTAGATAGGCTACATACAGTAGAGAGGTTATATACAGTAGAGAGGCTACATACAGTAGAGAGGTTATATACAGTAGAGAGGCTACATACAGTAGATAGGTTATATACAGTAGAGAGGCTACATACAGTAGAGAGGTTACATACAGTAGTGAGGCTATATGCAGTAGAGATGCTATATACAGTAGAGAGGCTATATACAGTAGAGAGGCTTTATACAGTAGAGAGGCTTTATACAGCAGAGAGGCTATATACAGTAGAGAGGTTATATATAGTAGAGAGGCTTTATACAGTAGAGAGGCTATATACAGTAGAGAGGCTTTATACAGTAGAGAGGCTATATACAGTAGAGAGGCTACATACAGTAGAGAGGGTATATACAGTAGAGAGGCTATATACAGTAGAGAGGCTTTATACAGTAGAGAGGCTACATACAGTAGAGAACCTACATACAGTAGAGAGGCTACATACAGTAGAGAACCTACATACAGTAGAGAGGCTACATACAGTAGAGAGGCTATATACAGTAGAGAGGCTTTATACAGTAGAGAGGCTATATACAGTAGAGAGGCTACATGCAGTAGAGAGGCTATATGCAGTAGAGAGGCTATATAGAGTAGAGAGGCTACATACAGTAGAGAGGCTATATACAGTAGAGAGGCTATATACAGTAGAGAGTCTATATAGAGTAGAGAGGTTATATACAGTAGAGAGGCTTTATACAGTAGAGAGGCTCTATACAGTAGAGAGGCTATATACAGTAGAGAGACTATATACAGTAGAGAGGTTATATACAGTAGAGAGGCTACATACAGTAGAGAGGTTATATACAGTAGAGAGGCTACATACAGTAGAGAGGTTATATACAGTAGAGAGGCTACATACAGTAGAGAGGTTATATACAGTAGAGAGGCTACATACAGTAGAGAGGCTATATACAGTAGAGAGGCTACATACAGTAGAGAGGCTACATACAGTAGAGAGGTTATATACAGTAGAGAGGCTACATACAGTAGATAACCTACATACAGTAGAGAGGCTATATACAGTAGAGAGGCTACATACAGTAGAGAACCTACATACAGTAGAGAGGTTATATACAGTAGAGAGGCTACATACAGTAGAGAACCTACATACAGTAGAGAGGCTATATACAGTAGATAGGCTACATACAGTAGAGAGGTTATATACAGTAGAGAGGCTACATACAGTAGAGAGGTTATATACAGTAGAGAGGCTACATACAGTAGAGAGGTTATATACAGTAGAGAGGCTACATACAGTAGAGAGGCTACATACAGTAGAGAGGCTACATACAGTAGAGAGGTTATATACAGTAGAGAGGCTACATACAGTAGAGAGGCTATATACAGTAGAGAGGCTTTATACAGTAGAGAGGCTATATACAGTAGAGAGGCTATATACAGTAGAGAGGCTACATACAGTAGCGAGGCTATATACAGTAGAGAGGCTATATACAGTAGAGAGGCTATATACAGTAGAGAGGTTATATATAGTAGAGAGGCTATATACAGTAGAGAGGCTATATACAGTAGAGAGGCTATATACAGTAGAGAGGTTATATATAGTAGAGAGGCTATATACAGTAGCGAGGCTATATACAGTAGCGAGGCTATATACAGTAGAGAGGCTATATACAGTAGAGAGGCTATATACAGTAGAGAGGTTATATATAGTAGAGAGGCTATATACAGTAGAGAGGCTATATACAGTAGAGAGGCTATATACAGTAGAGAGGTTATATATAGTAGAGAGGCTATATACAGTAGAGAGGCTATATACAGTAGAGAGGCTTTATACAGTAGAGAGGCTTTATACAGTAGAGAGGCTATATACAGTAGAGAGGCTATATACAGTAGAGAGGCTACATACAGTAGCGAGGCTATATACAGTAGAGAGGCTATATACAGTAGAGAGGCTATATACAGTAGAGAGGTTATATATAGTAGAGAGGCTATATACAGTAGAGAGGCTACATACAGTAGAGAGGCTACATACAGTAGAGAGGCTATATACAGTAGAGAGGCTATATAGAGGCAACGGTTATTGGGGCTAATTGAGGTATTATGTACATGTAGGTGTGGTTAACGTGACTGTGTATACATGGTAAACAGAGAGTAGCAGCAGCGTAAACCTTCTTATATGGATTCCATATTGTCACACTGTCTTCATTATACTATTCAAACTATTAAAATATGTTTAATAGTCATTTCTGTCTTTTGTTCTACTGAATATGCTTCTGGATACTTAGTTGTTGGTTAGTGTCAACTGTTGATGTGTGTTGTGTTTGACACATTTGTTAGTGAATTGATTTGGTGTAAAACCAATAAAGGCATATAAAAGCACACACACACATGTCTAATTATATCTCTTTTATAGATCCAAGCCATGACATTTTCTACATGCATCCATGTCCATTGTATACTGTACATTCTATTGATTTGACTCCCATTGACTACCAGTAGTTTGCTGCTTTAAATGAATAGAGGATCAATATGAAATGTTTTGCTGATCAACTGTTTCATCAACCTTCCCATTATTATGTTCAACATGTATTTTTCATTTCTTTTGAATCATTCAGAATGACTGTCTGAATCTTGTCAGACAGCCTCCTATCCTAAGATGGTGGGCCTCCTTTCCTCTCTGCTCCCCTACTAACCCCCTGTGTTATGAGACAGATTCCATATCATGAACCAAATGTAAAAGCAACTTTATCAAACACATCATGATCTTGATTGTTGGCCAACGTGGGAAATCCTCTCTTCCAGGGGATTTGCTGCAGCTTTGGGTTTGTTGCATTGATTCACCAGGCCTGTGAAGAAAATACACAACCTTGTTGAAGTTACATAAGAGGAAAGAGACTCACCACAACTAATGTCAGTATTTATGGGACTGGCCTCACCATTTCTTGATTCTATTCATTTATATCTGACACTGACAAAACCTCCATTGAAGTTTGCTTGAGTTTAATACCTGTGCAGAGATCCATAAACACTTACCAAATATTAGTTTAGCTGGTAACCTAAATGGGATGACATTGTAGTTAATATTTAGTCTCTTATGAGGCTTACAGTATCATTTTCAGTAACTGACATGTACAACTATTGTAACTTAAAGACAATATGTGTTCACACTTGACAAAAAACCTGTGTAGAATGTGTTTCAGTTGATTATATTCTCTTTCCTACTGTTGCATTAGACTTACAACCGCCTACGTCCACACTTCCTCTCTGACATTCAACAATTGCAACAAGACGACGACCCTTGTAATCCGTTTGTTTACAGTTCCATGTCTGAAGTCCATCCTTTACAAACATATCCTGTGTAAGATCCAGCCAATATTTAACCCTTTTTTGCAGTTTGCAGCCCACTTTGTAAAAAGAGAATGAATATAAAAGTGATTAATGAAGGTTTATACATTGAGTTTGTGATAATATATTTTTAGGGACTCATTTACAGTCGACTTTAAACATAATAAACTAAACTAAATGATAAACAATTGATAAACAAAGAAAACATTGTGTTAATTAAGAACTGTATAATCTGTTTCTTTGTGTTGTGTGTAGTTCATCATACATACGTGTACATCTGCCAATTGTCACTCGTTCATTCTGACATCGAACATCAGCAACAAAAGGTCGTCCCGAAGAATCAGTTACTTTACAGAGAAATGTCTGACTCTCTCCTTCCTTCACAAACATATCTTTGTAAGATACAGCACGTCAAAAGTCCTTTTGTTTTTGTCAAGGTACAGGGAGCTGGTATATAAAGAGTTGATATAAGAGTGTGAACGAAGGTTGATATATTATGAGACAAGACAATTAGATGTGTGATGGTATCTTGCTAATTTTAGCAAGTGATTAATTGACTTACCTTTACAAATGGGGAGCTCTGACCACGTTTGATCATTATGACACACCACTTGCTCTGGGCCCACAAGTTTATAATAGTTAATGCATGTGAAGGTCAATGCCATTGGATTTCTGTCAGAGTCACTGATAAAATCCCCATTATCAACTGTTGGCTTCTCTCCACACCTATCAACTGAACAACACATATAGCTCTTCAGGATTACAAAAATAATGCTCATATTGTTCTGAGACATTTCAGGTCATAATCCAGGCCACTTCCAGGTGAAAGGAATTGTGGTAAAAAATGTACTTTAAGCATCCATATATAATGCATTATGATGCAACTATAATGCATTATAAGATGTGTCATTAGCATATTCGACCCCTGGATGTCCCCTGGATTTTGTGTTTTACTTGTAACCCTGGTTGTTCTAAAAAGAAAATGGCAAAACACTTCATTGTGAGGTGAAATATAAGGGCTGGACATGCAGATAAAGGAAAGTCAGATAAATAAAAAAGCCCATTTTTGATGGGGTCTCTGCACTGATGGGGTTAAAGTCTCGTTATAACACAATATAAAGGCTTGTAACAAATTATAAAGCATCACACTTGGAAGATTTAAGTAAGTGTTCCTGGACTAGCTTCTGTTTTGTTCACTAAATAAGATTATAATATTAAGTCTCATGCTGAAAAGTGGAAAACAGAAAGCTTGAATTACCAGGTAAAAATGGACCACCAGGTTGTGGTCTGGCAGAGGGTCTGACATTGGGTGAGGCCTCATCACCTGTTGGAGACAGTTACAGCAGATATCTGTAAAAATGAAGCTGCTATGAGACATTAGACATTGGAAACCACAAGACATAATAAATGTATTGATTCTACAGCTGTTTTTTCTGTCATTTACCTTTCCTGCATTCGTTTTTGGATTGAGGCCATGAAACTTAGGAGTCTGATCAATCTGTATCGTGGAAATGCAGCATTACAGCCTGATGAAATTTAAAGGCAATGTTCCTGCTTTAGCGGAGACCACATTCACGGTAAACTCTGCATATGTCGACTCAATCGGAAATTAGCATTACATTTGTAACGTGCAACCTAGTTAAGCTGCAGCTGGCCCCAAACAGATCGGCACATTTTGCTCTTTATTGTAATCAGAGGGCTGATATCAATACTATACATGCCAGTCTCTATTGGCTGAGAGTTGAGGAAAGACTGACTGCATCACTTCTTCTTTTATTAAGAAACATTAAGGTGTTGAAAACCCCTAATTGTTTCCATAGTCAACGTTCACACAGCTCTTACACACACACTTATGCCACCAGGGGTATTTCACAGTCCCAAATCCAGAACAAATTCAAGAAAATGTACAGTATTATATAGAGCCCTTATTGCATGGAACTTCCTTCCATCTCATATTGCTCAAATAAACAGCAAACCTGGTTTTAAAAAAAACAGATAAAGCAACACCTTGAGGCACAACGCCTATGTGACCTAGATAGTTTGTGTGTATGTAATGATATGTAGGCTACGTGTGCCTTTTTAAAACAGTTATGTAGTTCTGTCCTTGAGCCGTTTTTGTCTATTGATGTTCTGTATTCTGTATCATGTTTTGTGTTTGAGAGTAGCTTTGCTTTTGCAACAACTAATGGGGATCCTAATAAAATACCAGCAAAATAATTTCCAAAAACCTGTAACGTTTCAGCAATCCAGGTCTCTTACAAATAACATTGTAAATTCACACTATATATTTAATTAATTAACCTGTTTATTTAATTAATGAATTATACTGCTCCGTTTTATACCAAGTTGGATCTCCTGCACCTGACTTCCCTGCCACCAGGACACACCCTCACACTCTGTTCAATCAATATCAGGGAAATGCAGAGTTACAGCCTGATTGAAATTTAAAGGCGATGTTACGTGCATTTGTCAGCTCAATCAGAAATCTGCTTTCCGTTTGTAATGCGCAACATGTAACGCTTTAGCAATTTAGTACTGCTCTCTTCAGTGACACAAAAATACAGGACAGATGTCAAATGCCGAAATCAGTTGGATCTTAAAGGGATAGTGTGAGATTTTAAGCCCTGCTTCTATTTACCCAAATCAAGATGAAGTAATGGATAAAAATGGTATGTCTCTGTGCACAATATGAAGGAAGTTAGAGGTAGTTTTGCGAGCCAATGCTAATTAGCGTTAGCACAGTGACTGGAAGTCTACCGGAACGGATAGCATGCTCAAGTTCATCTCACTCAGGGTAAATAGGAAAAGGGCTTATTTGCCCAAATCTGGCGCAATCCCTTTAAGTCAGTACTCACTGCATGTGGGGGCGGAGGTCCATTCTCCTAAAAGGCAGACTACATCTGCATTCCCTTCCATTATGTAGGATCTTTTGCATTTATAAACCACTTTTGATCCATTACTAAAGTTGTTTTGATATTGTTGAACAACGGTTGCATGGTTCACTTGAGGAGGTGCATCACAAGAACGACTGGCTGTGAAGATACAGTACAAACAATGATTAGTGAAGAAATAAAGGACAACGAAGTACAGGAGATGATAGTACTGAACGTTGTTCACAACACAAGTGTATCATATGTCCTGTCACACCAACATCCCCTCTTTCCTGTACCGAAAGGGATAGTTTTCTGAGTTTTTACACCACACTTACATAAGCCTCTTTGCTATAGATCAAGGTTAGAGAAGACAGTACTTACCCGTACACAGAGGAGTATCAGACCATCTACCATTCTCACATGTAATCATCCCCCACCAGCCTTCCATTGGTGTTTTCAGACCTTTATCACAGGCATAAGTCAAAGTCATGCCATCCTGGTACATGTTCTGCTCCGGGTCAACAAAGCCATTGTCCAGTTGGGGTCTTTCACAGACTTTTCCAGATTCTTGAGCTGGAAATTGACAGAAAATACATTTATTGTTATGCATCATCTGGGGACGGCAGCGTAGCCTAGTGGTTAGAGCGTTGGACTAGAAACCGGAAGGTTGCGAGTTCAAACCCCCGAGCTGACAAGGTACAAATCTGTCGTTCTGCCCCTGAACAGACAGTTAACCCACTTATCTTGGATAAGGAATGTATAGATGAGTGTTTCTGCCCTGTACTAGGCCTTTTTATTAGTTACACGTTACACCACATATAGGCACTGCCTGTAAAACATCAGTACTCACAATTCCTTGAATGTGTAAAGAATACTAAACGCAATCTTCATTGAATGATCAAAATGTCTTACCTTTAACACCGTAGGACCAGATGTGTAGTACAATAATGACAGACAGTGGTATTTCCTTCATTCTCTGTCCTCTGGTGTTACATGTACACTGAGAAATGAATTAACTGGAGTCTGAGTCTGAGTTGGGGCTTTTTAAATTCAACCAAGGTAATTATTGCCAGGGGTGGATCTTAAACTTGTGCCTTTGGGCAGCACTGTGGAAAAATACAAGATGTCGCAATTAACAAAGGCTTTTTATTACAGTGGAAAAAAAGTGAATGAATTAACATTTAATTATTGTCATTGTTCATATAATGAACTAAGGATTGTTTAAATCTGAAATTATGTGTTTAATTATTTTTGTTGTTGACGGTTTCATGTTAAATCCCGTGAAACTGTCAAATGGGCCAACCACTAGTTCCAAATATTTCTTATGTTCTGTAAGTGTCTCACCAAAGTTATTAGTATTTGATCATTTTGAGACTGTTTCAGATGCATCCATGTTGAGAAATGTAAATGACTGATATCATTCAAGGAGACATATTGATATTTTATTAACAATTTCTTTGAGGAAATGTCCATGATTAAGGTCCCGTGAATAAATATGCATCCACACACAAATAATGTTGTGCCTAGATATGAACTAATCAATGGTTGACACGTGTGTAGTTTTGATGGAGAAATTTGATTTAAAGAGATATATTGAAATTGAAAGCAATATTGGATTTTGCAATGACTACGGGCCATGGAGCAAAATTAGAAGTATGTTTCGATGTCTGGATGAAGTGTTTGAAGAGCATGGACCTTTGTTCCCTTCAATGCGCCAAATCAGTTGTGAAAAACTGAAAATTCCAGACGGCTTTGTGATCTATTGAAGTCAAGAAGCAGATGTTAAGGGATACATAGACCAAATCATATTTATTTAGACACATGTCAAAGGTCAAACAAGTATTTGCAGTTTCTTTATGAACTGCACCAATTTCTTAACACTTTGTTGTCCAATTCAACCACGGAAAGTCTGAGACTTGACTAGCGTGATTGTTGGCTTTTGACCAAAAGTGTAAACCAAAAATATGCTGATGCATTGAATTGATATGGTGCAAATTGCCAAATATGACATGTCTGTGTCCAATCAAAGTTTATTTGTCACGTGCGCTGAATAGAACAGGTGTAGTTCTTACTGTGAAATGCTTACTGACAGGCCCTAATGAACAGCGCAATTTTAAAGTAAAAAATAGGTATTAGGTGAACAATGGATATCTAAAGAAATAAAAACAAAAGTAAAAAGACACTGAAAAATAACTGTAGAGAGGCTACATACAGTAGAGAGGCTACATACAGTAGAGAGGCTATATACAGTAGAGAGGCTATATACAGTAGAGAGGCTTTATACAGTAGAGAGGCTTTATACAGCAGAGGCTATATACAGTAGAGAGGTTATATATAGTAGAGAGGCTATATACAGTAGAGAGGCTTTATACAGCAGAGGCTATATACAGTACAGAGGTTATATATAGTAGAGAGGCTATATATAGTAGAGAGGCTATATACAGTAGAGAGGCTTTATACAGTAGAGAGGCTATATACAGTAGAGAGGCTTTATACAGCAGAGAGGCTATATACAGCAGAGAGGCTATATACAGTAGAGAGGCTTTATACAGTAGAGAGGCTTTATACAGCAGAGAGGCTATATACAGTAGAGAGGCTATATACAGTAGAGAGGCTTTATACAGTAGAGAGGCTTTATACAGCAGAGAGGCTACATACAGTAGAGTGGTTATATATAGTAGAGAGGCTTTATACAGTAGAGAGGCTATATACAGTAGAGAGGCTTTATACAGTAGAGAGGCTATATACAGTAGAGAGGCTACATACAGTAGAGAGGCTATATACAGTAGAGAGGCTATATACAGTAGAGAGGCTTTATACAGTAGAGAGGCTACATACAGTAGAGAACCTACATACAGTAGAGAGGCTACATACAGTAGAGAACCTACATACAGTAGAGAGGCTACATACAGTAGAGAGGCTATATACAGTAGAGAGGCTATATACAGTAGAGAGGCTTTATACAGTAGAGAGCCTTTATACAGCAGAGAGGCTATATGCAGTAGAGAGGTTATATATAGTAGAGAGGCTTTATACAGCAGAGGCTTTATACAGCAGAGAGGCTATATACAGTAGAGAGGCTTTATACAGTAGAGAGGCTTTATACAGCAGAGAGGCTATATACAGTAGAGAGGCTATATACAGTAGAGAGGCTTTATACAGTAGAGAGGCTTTATACAGCAGAGAGGCTATATACAGTAGAGTGGTTAAATATAGTAGAGAGGCTTTATACAGTAGAGAGGCTATATACAGTAGAGAGGCTTTATACAGTAGAGAGGCTATATACAGTAGAGAGTCTACATACAGTAGAGAGGCTATATACAGTAGAGAGGCTATATACAGTAGAGAGGCTTTATACAGTAGAGAGGCTACATACAGTAGAGAACCTACATACAGTAGAGAGGCTACATACAGTAGAGAACCTACATACAGTAGAGAGGCTACATACAGTAGAGAGGCTTTATACAGTAGAGAGGCTATATACAGTAGAGAGGCTATATACAGTAGAGAGGCTTTATACAGTAGAGAGGCTTTATACAGCAGAGAGGCTATATACAGTAGAGAGGTTATATATAGTAGAGAGGCTTTATACAGTAGAGAGGCTATATACAGTAGAGAGGCTATATATAGTAGAGAGGCTTTATACAGTAAAGAGCCTTTAAACAGCAGAGAGGCTATATACAGTAGAGAGGCTATATACAGTAGAGAGGCTTTATACAGTAGAGAACCTACATACAGTAGAGAGGCTACATACAGTAGAGAGGCTATATACAGTAGAGAGGCTATATACAGTAGAGAGGCTATAAACAGTAGAGAGGCTTTATACAGTAGAGAGGCTACATACAGTAGAGAATCTACATACAGTAGAGAGGCTACATACAGTAGAGAAACTGCATACAGTAGAGAGGCTATATACAGTAGAGAGGCTATATACAGTAGAGAGGCTACATACAGTAGAGAACCTACATACAGTAGAGAGGCTACATACAGTAGAGAGGCTATATACAGCAGAGAGGCTATATACAGTAGTGAGGCTATATACAGTAGAGAGGCTATATACAGTAGACAGGCTATATACAGTAGAGAGGTTACATACAGTAGAGAGGCTACATACAGTAGAGAGGCTATATGCAGTAGAGATGCTATATACAGTAGAGAGGCTATATACAGTAGAGAGGCTATATACATTAGAGAGGCTATATACAGTAGAGAGGCTTTATACAGTAGAGAGGCTTTATACAGCAGAGAGGCTATATACAGTTGAGAGGCTTTAAACAGTAGAGAGGCTTTATACAGCAGAGAGGCTATATACATTAGAGAGGCTATGTACAGTAGAGAGGCTTTATACAGCAGAGAGGCTATATACAGTAGAGAGGTTATATATAGTAGAGAGGCTTTATACAGTAGAGAGGCTATATACAGTAGAGAGGCTTTATATAGTAGAGAGGCTATAAACAGTAGAGGGGCTACATACAGTAGAGAGGCTATATACAGTAGAGAGGCTATATACAGTAGAGAGGCTTTATACAGTAGAGAGGCTATATACAGTAGAGAGGCTTTATACAGTAGAGAGGCTACATACAGTAGAGAACCTACATACAGTAGAGAGGCTACATACAGTAGAGAACCTACATACAGTAGAGAGGCTACATACAGTAGAGAGGCTATATACAGTAGAGAGGCTTTATACAGTAGAGAGGCTATATACAGTAGAGAGGCTACATACAGTAGAGAGGCTATATACAGTAGAGAGGCTATATACAGTAGAGAGGCTACATACAGTAGAGAGGCTATATACAGTAGAGAGGCTATATACAGTAGAGAGTATATATAGAGTAGAGAGGCTATATACAGTAGAGAGGCTTTATACAGTAGAGAGGCTCTATACAGTAGAGAGGCTATATACAGTAGAGAGGCTATATACAGTAGAGAGGTTATATACAGTAGAGAGGCTACATACAGTACTGAGGTTATATACAGTAGAGAGGCTACATACAGTAGAGAGGTTATATACAGTAGAGAGGCTACATACAGTAGAGAGGTTACATACAGTAGTGAGGCTATATGCAGTAGAGATGCTATATACAGTAGAGAGGCTATATACAGTAGAGAGGCTTTATACAGTAGAGAGGCTTTATACAGCAGAGAGGCTATATACAGTAGAGAGGTTATATATAGTAGAGAGGCTTTATACAGTAGAGAGGCTATATACAGTAGAGAGGCTTTATACAGTAGAGAGGCTATATACAGTAGAGAGGCTACATACAGTAGAGAGGGTATATACAGTAGAGAGGCTATATACAGTAGAGAGGCTTTATACAGTAGAGAGGCTACATACAGTAGAGAACCTACATACAGTAGAGAGGCTACATACAGTAGAGAACCTACATACAGTAGAGAGGCTACATACAGTAGAGAGGCTATATACAGTAGAGAGGCTATATACAGTAGAGAGTCTATATAGAGTAGAGAGGTTATATACAGTAGAGAGGCTTTATACAGTAGAGAGGCTCTATACAGTAGAGAGGCTATATACAGTAGAGAGACTATATACAGTAGAGAGGTTATATACAGTAGAGAGGCTACATACAGTAGAGAGGTTATATACAGTAGAGAGGCTACATACAGTAGAGAGGTTATATACAGTAGAGAGGCTACATACAGTAGAGAGGTTATATACAGTAGAGAGGCTACATACAGTAGAGAGGCTATATACAGTAGAGAGGCTACATACAGTAGAGAGGCTACATACAGTAGAGAGGTTATATACAGTAGAGAGGCTACATACAGTAGATAACCTACATACAGTAGAGAGGCTATATACAGTAGAGAGGCTACATACAGTAGAGAACCTACATACAGTAGAGAGGTTATATACAGTAGAGAGGCTACATACAGTAGAGAACCTACATACAGTAGAGAGGCTATATACAGTAGATAGGCTACATACAGTAGAGAGGTTATATACAGTAGAGAGGCTACATACAGTAGAGAGGTTATATACAGTAGAGAGGCTACATACAGTAGAGAGGTTATATACAGTAGAGAGGCTACATACAGTAGAGAGGCTACATACAGTAGAGAGGCTACATACAGTAGAGAGGTTATATACAGTAGAGAGGCTACATACAGTAGAGAGGCTATATACAGTAGAGAGGCTTTATACAGTAGAGAGGCTTTATACAGTAGAGAGGCTATATACAGTAGAGAGGCTATATACAGTAGAGAGGCTACATACAGTAGCGAGGCTATATACAGTAGAGAGGCTATATACAGTAGAGAGGCTATATACAGTAGAGAGGTTATATATAGTAGAGAGGCTATATACAGTAGAGAGGCTATATACAGTAGAGAGGCTATATACAGTAGAGAGGTTATATATAGTAGAGAGGCTATATACAGTAGAGAGGCTACATACAGTAGCGAGGCTATATACAGTAGAGAGGCTATATACAGTAGAGGCTATATACAGTAGAGAGGTTATATATAGTAGAGAGGCTATATACAGTAGAGAGGCTATATACAGTAGAGAGGCTATATACAGTAGAGAGGTTATATATAGTAGAGAGGCTATATACAGTAGAGAGGCTATATACAGTAGAGAGGCTTTATACAGTAGAGAGGCTTTATACAGTAGAGAGGCTATATACAGTAGAGAGGCTATATACAGTAGAGAGGCTACATACAGTAGCGAGGCTATATACAGTAGAGAGGCTATATACAGTAGAGAGGCTATATACAGTAGAGAGGTTATATATAGTAGAGAGGCTATATACAGTAGAGAGGTTATATACAGTAGAGAGGCTACATACAGTAGAGAGGCTACATACAGTAGAGAGGCTATATACAGTAGAGAGGCTATATAGAGGCAACGGTTATTGGGGCTAATTGAGGTATTATGTACATGTAGGTGTGGTTAACGTGACTGTGTATACATGGTAAACAGAGAGTAGCAGCAGCGTAAACCTTCTTATATGGATTCCATATTGTCACACTGTCTTCATTATACTATTCAAACTATTAAAATATGTTTAATAGTCATTTCTGTCTTTTGTTCTACTGAATATGCTTCTGGATACTTAGTTGTTGGTTAGTGTCAACTGTTGATGTGTGTTGTGTTTGACACATTTGTTAGTGAATTGAATTGGTGTAAAACCAATAACGGCATATAAAAGCACACACACACACGTCTAATTATATCTCTTTTATAGATCCAAGCCATGACATTTTCTACATGCATCCATGTCCATTGTATACTGTACATTCTATTGATTTGACTCCCATTGACTACCAGTAGTTTGCTGCTTTAAATGAATAGAGGATCAATATGAAATGTTTTGCTGATCAACTGTTTCATCAACCTTCCCATTATTATGTTCAACATGTATTTTTCATTTCTTTTGAATCATTCAGAATGACTGTCTGAATCTTGTCAGACAGCCTCCTATCCTAAGATGGTGGGCCTCCTTTCCTCTCTGCTCCCCTACTAACCCCCTGTGTTATGAGACAGATTCCATATCATGAACCAAATGTAAAAGCAACTTTATCAAACACATCATGATCTTGATTGTTGGCCAACGTGGGAAATCCTCTCTTCCAGGGGATTTGCTGCAGCTTTGGGTTTGTTGCATTGATTCACCAGGCCTGTGAAGAAAATACACAACCTTGTTGAAGTTACATAAGAGGAAAGAGACTCACCACAACTAATGTCAGTATTTATGGGACTGGCCTCACCATTTCTTGATTCTATTCATGTATATCTGACACTGACAAAACCTCCATTGAAGTTTGCTTGAGTTTAATACCTGTGCAGAGATCCATAAACACTTACCAAATATTAGTTTAGCTGGTAACCTAAATGGGATGACATTGTAGTTAATATTTAGTCTCTTATGAGGCTTACAGTATCATTTTCAGTAACTGACATGTACAACTATTGTAACTTAAAGACAATATGTGTTCACACTTGACAAAAAACCTGTGTAGAATGTGTTTCAGTTGATTATATTCTCTTTCCTACTGTTGCATTAGACTTACAACCGCCTACGTCCACACTTCCTCTCTGACATTCAACAATTGCAACAAGACGACGACCCTTGTAATCCGTTTGTTTACAGTTCCATGTCTGAAGTCCTTCCTTTACAAACATATCCTGTGTAAGATCCAGCCAATGTTTAACCCTTTTTTGCAGTTTGCAGCCCACTTTGTAAAAAGAGAATGAATATAAAAGTGATTAATGAAGGTTTATACATTGAGTTTGTGATAATATATTTTTTAGGGACTCATTTACAGTCGACTTTAAACATAATAAACTAAACTAAATGATAAACAATTGATAAACAAAGAAAACATTGTGTTAATTCAGAACTGTATAATCTGTTTCTTTGTGTTGTGTGTAGTTCATCATACATACGTGTACATCTGCCAATTGTCACTCGTTCATTCTGACATCGAACATCAGCAACAAAAGGTCGTCCCGAAGAATCAGTTACTTTACAGAGAAATGTCTGACTCTCTCCTTCCTTCACAAACATATCTTTTGTAAGATACAGCACGTCAAAAGTCCTTTTGTTTTTGTCCAAGGTACAGGGAGCTGGTATATAAAGAGTTGATATAAGAGTGTGAACGAAGGTTGATATATTATGAGACAAGACAATTAGATGTGTGATGGTATCTTGCTAATTTTAGCAAGTGATTAATTGACTTACCTTTACAAATGGGGAGCTCTGACCACGTTTGATCATTATGACACACCACTTGCTCTGGGCCCACAAGTTTATAATAGTTAATGCATGTGAAGGTCAATGCCATTGGATTTCTGTCAGAGTCACTGATAAAATCCCCATTATCAACTGTTGGCTTCTCTCCACACCTATCAACTGAACAACACATACAGCTCTTCAGGATTACAAAAATAATGCTCATATTGTTCTGAGACATTTCAGGTCATAATCCAGGCCACTTCCAGGTGAAAGGAATTGTGGTAAAAAATGTACTTTAAGCATCCATATATAATGCATTATGATGCAACTATAATGCATTATAAGATGTGTCATTAGCATATTCGACCCCTGGATGTCCCCTGGATTTTGTGTTTTACTTGTAACCCTGGTTGTTCTAAAAAGAAAATGGCAAAACACTTCATTGTGAGGTGAAATATAAGGGCTGGACATGCAGATAAAGGAAAGTCAGATAAATAAAAAAGCCCATTTTTGATGGGGTCTCTGCACTGATGGGGTTAAAGTCTCGTTATAACACAATATAAAGGCTTGTAACAAATTATAAAGCATCACACTTGGAAGATTTAAGTAAGTGTTCCTGGACTAGCTTCTGTTTTGTTCACTAAATAAGATTATAATATTAAGTCTAATGCTGAAAAGTGGAAAACAGAAAGCTTGAATTACCAGGTAAATATGGACCACCAGGTTGTGGTCTGGCAGAGGGTCTGACATTGGGTGAGGCCTCATCACCTGTTGGAGACAGTTACAGCAGATATCTGTAAAAATGAAGCTGCTATGAGACATTAGACATTGGAAACCACAAGACATAATAAATATATTGACTCTACAGCTGTTTTTTCTGTCATTTACCTTTCCTGCATTAGTTTTTGGATTGAGGCCATGAAATTTAGGAGTCTGATCAATCTGTATCGTGGAAATGCAGCATTACAGCCTGATGAAATTTAAAGGCAATGTTCCTGCTTTAGCGGAGACTACATTCACGGTAAACTCTGCGGTAAACTCTGCATATGTTGACTCAATCGGAATTACCTTTAAATTTGTAACGTGCAACCTAGTTAAGCTGCAGCTGGCCTCGAACAGATCATTACGGCAAAAGGTCTAATAAATGCCAGGTTTGTTACAATATTTATGACTGGCTGAACTAAACTGAGGAAGGAATTAGGATATTTTTTTATGGAATTTCTCATTCGGATAAGATTACCGCTAGATGTGCTGTGGCCCCCTCCGCTAGATGTGCTGTGGCCCCCTGCGCTAGATGTGCTGTGGCCCCCTGCGCTAGATGTGCTGTGGCCCCCTCCGCTAGATGTGCTGTGGCCCCCTCCACTAGATGTGCTGTGGTCCCCTCCGCTAGATGTGCCACCATTTCCTCTGTCCCTCGAAGTACTGCTGCCTCCTTCACCTGTTCCACACATGACATCATTAATAACAATAACATTACATGATTAATAAGATTAGCTTGAAGGCTGTTCCTACAAACTATACAGTTTTGGCCTCAACTGATGTCAATGACCCAATGTTCATAGATTCATCAGTCTGGGATGTTTTAGAAATATTAGGGGGCACAATTTGTGCAATGTAAAACATCTTATAGAAATGTCACTCACAAAACAAGAAACCTGCAGGTTTCTTTATCTCGTTTGGCCAGTTACATTGTTCAATATTGCTATTGCCAGTTTATTGCCATTTGGGTAAACAAAGCTGTTCTTGCCTAAGATACAAAATGACTGGTCACTTTTACCTGTGCTGGCCCTCTCTGTGGAGGATGGAGTTCGAACTATTGAGAGGGAGGCAGGAAACAAATATCAATGATTTATTCAGAAGAGTTCAGAAGATAAAACAACCAAGGAAACAGGAGTCACACTATAAAATGATGTCTCTAATTGCCAGGACTTCACTTACTGCATTTGGGACTTGTGGTCCAACCTCCAGATTGGCAAACGCTAGAGTTTGTTCCTTCAGAAGTATATGAATCCCGACATTTATAATTTATCTTAGAGCCTTCTTGAAACTTCTCCTGATATTCACTAGTGATAACTGCATTGGTCACAGGAGGAGGTTGTCCACACAAGACCTTTTCTTCTGTAAAGAACCAAGACAGTGGAAACACAGACACTAATACATGCTGCTATGTACAGAGTCTTTCCCATGCGGAACACTGATACATGCTGCTATGTACAGAGTCTTTCCCATGCGGAACACTAATACATGCTGCTATGTACAGAGTCTTTCCCATGCGGAACACTGATACATGCTGCTATGTACAGAGTCTTTCCCATGCGGATCACTAATACATGCTGCTATGTACAGAGTCTTTCCCATGCGGAACACTGATACATGCTGCTATGTACAGAGTCTTTCCCATGCGGATCACTAATACATGCTGCTATGTACAGAGTCTTTCCCATGCGGAACACTGATACATGCTGCTATGTACAGAGTCTTTCCCATGCGGAACACTAATACATGCTGCTATGTACAGAGTCTTTCCCATGCGGAACACTGATACATGCTGCTATGTACAGAGTCTTTCCCATGCGGATCACTAATACATGCTGCTATGTACAGAGTCTTTCCCATGCGGATCACTAATACATGCTGCTATGTACAGAGTCTTTCCCATGCGGAACACTGATACATGCTGCTATGTACAGAGTCTTTCCCATGCGGAACACTGATACATGCTGCTATGTACAGAGTCTTTCCCATGCGGAACACTAATACATGCTGCTATGTGCAGAGTCTTTCCCATGCGGAACACTGATACATGCTGCTATGTACAGAGTCTTTCCCATGCGGAACACTAATACATGCTGCTATGTACAGAGTCTTTCCCATGCGGAACACTGATACATGCTGCTATGTACAGAGTCTTTCCCATGCGGAACACTGATACATGCTGCTATGTACAGAGTCTTTCCCATGCGGAACACTAATACATGCTGCTATGTACAGAGTCTTTCCCATGCGGAACACTAATACATGCTGCTATGTACAGAGTCTTTCCCATGCGGAACACTAATACATGCTGCTATGTACAGAGTCTTTCCCATGCGGAACACTAATACATGCTGCTATGTACAGAGTCTTTCCCATGCGGAACACTAATACATGCTGCTATGTACAGAGTCTTTCCCATGCGGAACACTAATACATGCTGCTATGTACAGAGTCTTTCCCATGCGGAACACTAATACATGCTGCTATGTACAGAGTCTTTCCCATGCGGAACACTAATACATGCTGCTATGTACAGAGTCTTTCCCATGCGGAACACTAATACATGCTGCTATGTACAGAGTCTTTCCCATGCGGAACACTAATACATGCTGCTATGTACAGAGTCTTTCCCATGCGGAACACTAATACATGCTGCTATGTGCAGAGTCTTTCCCATGCGGAACACTAATACATGCTGCTATGTACAGAGTCTTTCCCATGCGGAACACTAATACATGCTGCTATGTGCAGAGTCTTTCCCATGCGGAACACTGATACATGCTGCTATGTACAGAGTCTTTCCCATGCGGAACACTAATACATGCTGCTATGTACAGAGTCTTTCCCATGCGGAACACTAATACATGCTGCTATGTACAGAGTCTTTCCCATGCGGAACACTAATACATGCTGCTATGTGCAGAGTCTTTCCCATGCGGAACACTAATACATGCTGCTATGTACAGAGTCTTTCCCATGCGGAACACTAATACATGCTGCTATGTGCAGAGTCTTTCCCATGCGGAACACTGATACATGCTGCTATGTACAGAGTCTTTCCCATGCGGAACACTAATACATGCTGCTATGTACAGAGTCTTTCCCATGCGGAACACTGACACGTGCTGCTTTGACTGACAGTCACTGAATGTTTAACAACATGCAGGACAATACAGTGACTAAATGCCACCCTCTGTGGTGAAAGATGTGGAAAAATACAGAATGTAATGTTTAATTAAATGTCATCAAAAAGTCATCGTTATGCCATCGTTATCCTATCACATGGTAGAGCTAAACAAGGGTTTTATACAGAGACAACTCTGAGAACATACTCACCTTCACACAGTGGTAATGTTGTCCAAGTCCCATTCTCACACGTAGCTGTGATAAGGCCATTAATTTCATATGTTCTATCACATTTAAACCTAACTAGTTTTCCATTGGGATACCATCCATTCACCCCAGGGGTTGTCACTTTAGCATTAGGGTTATCTGGAGCAATGCAGTCGTTCTCATCTGAATAACAAAAACAAAAAACTATAAACATCTTATTGAATGAGGGAGAAAAGCTAGAGTGAGTTTGAACCAAACAGCATGTCTGTATTTATCTTAAGGTAGACAAAGTAGATGGACTAGTCTATTATCTGTGCCATAAAGATGTATAGACCTTTTCCACTGTCAGGTTTTACCCCGGTGCTTGACCCAAAGTCTCAGGATTTAGTGTTGACAAAGCTGAAGCCTAAGGGCGGCCCAGAAGGCCATATACACTAAATCAGGGCTGTCAAAGGACAACTGGGGACTTGGGGCAGGGTTTGGATACGTATTGTGATAGCATGTGATGTAGTTGGGAGAGTCCCTTTCAGGAGAGTTCTTGATAGTACTAGTGACCTAGTGCAATTACATTTACATTTACATTTAAGTCATTTAGCAGACGCTCTTATCCAGAGCGACTTACAAATTGGTGCTTTCACCTTATGACATCCAGTGGAACAGCCACTTTACAATAGTGCATCTAGGTCTTTTAAGGGGGGGGGGGGGGTGTTGTACAAGAAGTTCCCTACACATGATGAAAAGAAAGCTTAAACAAAGTCATCAACAGTGTTTCCATCTTCACCTGAACAGAAAACGTGTTAATAAGCAATACAAGATTGTTGGTGACTTCCCAGTACAACATGCAGGTATTAACAGTGAGCAGTACACACTGTACTCTATGAGGGCAGCAGGAACTCTAAAAGTCTACTTAAATCTCTAACACCAAATGTTCTCATAATTCATTCATGATACTTTTTTTTTTTTAAAGAATGCTCAAATCACTTACCTATGCACTGAGGTGTGTGGGACCATTTTCTGTTCTCACACTTAACCATCGCCCACCACCCCTCAACCGCAGGTTTCCAACCTTTATCGCAGGCATAGTAAAGTACCGTGCCATGTCGGTACGTTTCTTCATCCGAGTCAAAATAACCTTGTTTCAGTACGGGTTTTGGGCAGCTTTGTTGGGAATCTTGCTTTGAAATGGAGTAACCTTGGCCTAATTATCACAGGAACAGTAAAGCAGATAACAACCATTTCAGATGACTTTATCGCAGTTTGAATTGTGGTGTTGTGATGCATAAATACATCACAATCCAAAAGTGTAGGACTTTTCAAAAACCTAATGCAGACGAGTTCATCAGAAAGGGACACTTTTGTATTGTGAATTGTATTTCAGTGTTTGTAAGGTGTTTTAGACATAATTTCAGAACTGTGAACTGTGCCCTATGGTGATAGTGACCAAACACAACATGACAATCAAATACCCAAGTAAGCAAAACACATATCCAAAATCTGTCTTGGGGATTCAACCACAACCAAGGTGTGAGAAAAGCTTATGTTCAGTTGCATTTTGAATGAAACATCCCTTTAACAATTCCAATGCTTGTGAATGACCCTGAAAATTCATCATCACCAATGAAAGGCCTTTACCATGTAATGATCACATGTAATGGAATGGCAGTAAAGATGCCATCCACTTAGAAATGTATGAAATGTAATCTGTAATAGCCCATAGACAACGTGGGAGCATAAGGTCCACTTGGTTATTTTAATCAAAATTGCCAACAAAATGAAATAAACTTTTTGTAAAATGAGAAGTGAACGATGCCACGTAACAGAAGCTCTTACCGTGTACTGTGCCGAGACACCAAATCAATAGAACAAAAAACAAACATTTTGGTTCACCCATTTCCCTACAAAATAGATAACCCCATGCGACTCTGACAAATGCTTACTGCCGAATAAAGTCAACTGGATTTCACAAATAGTTTAGGTCAGCTGTGTGCAAGTTAATCATTGCCTAGGGCAGTTCCAAACTCTAGAGTTTCCAAATAGGCTATGTACTTTTTGGTGCATCTGACTGTGTTTGTTTTGAACAGTAAGGGGTGTAACTGACTTCAATTGAACTGTCTTATAAATAATGCTTCATTATGTGTGAATAAAGATGACTGTTTAGAACTCAGAGATGTCAATAAAGTTGACTGTTTTGAACTCAGAGATGTCAATAAAGCTAACTGTTTTGAACTCAGAGATGTCAATAAAGCTGACTGTTTTGAACACAGAGATGTCAATAAAGTTGACTGTTTTGAACACAGAGATGTCAATAAAGTTGACTGTTTTGAACTCAGAGATGTGAATAAAGCTGACTGTTTTGAACTCAGAGATGTGAATAAAGCTGACTGTTTTGAACTCAGAGATGTGAATAAAGCTGACTGTTTTGAACTCAGAGATGTGAATAAAGCTAACTGTTTTGAACACAGAGATGTGTGTCAAACAGATGTATTCGAGCCTGTCTTATGTAAAGTGTTGGAGAAAGTCCTAGCAGAACAGATAATGTCATATCAGGGGCCTGTTGCACAAAAGTAGAATTAAGACATCCGGGATAAATGACTCAGCTGAGCTCAATGAAGCCAAAACATGTGCGTCCAGGCTTAATTGGTTGCACAAAGACCAAGCCAGGATGAGCAGACACGGATTCATTAAGCCAGGTGAAACCAATCCTGGATAGGTGCGCGCTCACGGCTCACTCAAATAGACCCCGCCACAGATCACAGATGAACTGATTTACCATGGCAACTAGAGCCGCGTACTTTTCCCCGTCGGAAGCACAAATCCTCATGGAGGCATACGTATTGCAGACCGCCTGAATGCGTAAGTAGTGCACAATTACACACTCACCGCTCCGCTGAAACATCACAATTACAATTCAAATATTTAATTCACATCTCCAAAAATGCAGTTGTACTGTAATTATGAAACGGTTAAATTTTTAATTGAAATGCACTGCAGATATGAGTGAAATTGTGTAAAGTAACTCCATCACACTGTTTAAAGCTATGATACATTCTTTGATATTTTTACTGAAAACAAGACAAAAATACCAAGTAATTTTTTGCAGTGTGACTCCATTAAATGTGTGTGTGTGTGTGTGTGTGTGTGTGTGTGTGTGTGTGTGTGTGTGTGTGTGTGTGTGTGTGTGTGTGTGTGTGTAGATTAAACATGAACGGGCCAAAACGGACATGGCAGCAGGTCAAAATCAAATACAAGAACATTCTGCAGAATGGTATGGTCCCTGACTAATATTTAACAAAGCACAAGCATATATTGTACCCAGAAGGTGCCTGCTCACACATTGTCTGTACTGTTTTAGCAGTGAAAAAGAATACCCACAGACAAGGCACGGGTGGTGGGTCACCAAAGGCTGACCTTACCCCAGCAGAGGACATGGCCTTGGAGCTAAATAAAGGCAGGCCCGTCTTAGAGGGGATCCCTGGGGGGAAAGAGACGAGCATAGGTTCCTCCCAAGATGCCACCCGCTTCATTCAAGGTATGTCCTTCCATCTCTACATGGGATACAACCACATTCATATTGAATCAATTTGGACTGTCTGACTTTGGTTTACCTATTGCCTTGCAGTGCCTGGCAGCACTGTGTTCCTGTTAGAGCCACCAGCACAAGCACCAGACGATGCTGATCCAGTGAGTACTCCATCAAAGGCATACTGTAGGCCTGGCATGTCTTGTCTACTAGCTTCAATATGAATCCGATTAAATGTGATAGGGTGAAGGCCCCAGTGCAGCAGCAACAGCACATGATGGAGACGATGATGAGGAGGAGACCATCTCTCTGGATTCCAGAAGGCATGAGGTATCATGTTAAGACTGTGAAAGTACTATTTACTCTACAATGGTGAGGAGTCCTCATCAAAATCAAAAAATCTAATTTCTTTTACAGGACCCAGATGCTATACAGTGGGAAAACCAGCCTGGCAACATAGTGCGTATTAATAAAAGGACACCACATCCTGCCAAATTCCAGCTGCGCTAATTGTATTGTGTTCACAGAGCTCACAAGCTATCAGAAAGTTGTATGGCAACCACCTCCGGCGCCAAATAGAACTGGCAGACATAGACATTCAGTACAAGAAGAAAAAGATAGAAAATCTTGCACTGGAGTCCGAAATAAAAAAGAGGACAATTAGGAAACTGGACCTTGAAATAAAAAAACTTGCGAGGGAGGTGAGATATGCCTTCAATGTACACTGTATGCTAACTGTAACACAAATGTATTAATCATTATTTTTCTTTCCTCCCCCAGCTCCAAGAAGATGACACAGCTCAAAATAAAAATTAGGTATATTCTCGTAAAGTCAAGTGAGCCATGACATATGAGCTCTTATTGTGAGCACACAGGACGGTGGCATCTTTCTAAGGTTTTTTTATTTTCCCAGCAATCAGTACAACCAAGTCATCGTTATAAGGCATCGCCCTCTTTTGCCCACCCCCAGCACCAGGTGTGGCCACTAGCCTATATGAAGGCCCAAAATTGTGTGTTCCTTTCTGCTCTGACAATGGCATGCCCATTCGTGCGAGATGTGGTGGATGAAGAAGCACTTGTGCTGAGGAGAGCCTTCAGGCGAGAAAGGGTCTTCAGGGACCGGTTGGACCCACTGGCCTTCCCTGATGACCATCTATATGAAAGATACAGGTTTTCTGCAGATGGCATCAGGTATCTATGCAGACTACTGGGTCCCAGGATTAAGCACCGCACTGCACGGAGCCATGCACTGAGTGTGGAGCAAATGGTTTGTGTGGCCTTGCGCTTTTTTGCTAGTGGAGCCTTCCTGTACTCAGTGGGGGATGCAGAACAGCTGAACAAGGCCACAATTTGCCGCACAATAAGGAGTGTGTGTCTGGCTATCAAAGCATTAGCAGATGTCTTCATCTCCTTCCCTGGCCACAGAAGACTCTGTGACATCAAAGAGGAGTTCTATAGGATTGCAGGTAAGAGGATCTACAAATTACAGGACAACTGTTAACACATAGTAGGATACTCATTACTTTGTGTGACAGGTTTCCCCAATGTCATTGGTGCAGTGGACTGCACACACATAAGGATAAAAGCCCCCTCAGGTGCCCATGAGGCCGATTTTGTGAATAGGAAATCCTTTCACAGCATTAATGTTCAGGTGAACATAACTTTTTGATATTGTCCATTGACGAACACTCTGCATTGCCAGTGATGTGCATTGATTGGTGTAATATTCCTCATCTTATGATTTCAGATGGTCTGCAATGCTGACTGTGTGATCAGCAATGTTGTGGCAAAATGGCCTGGCTCAGTCCATGACTCCAGAATCTTTCGGGCCTCTGAAATCTATCAGTGCCTATCACAAGGTAAGCCACACAACCCCTATTTATAACCATCATGGCTGTGTCAAGAATATCACTGTGTTTATGAGGTAGTAATGATGAGATTTTGTGTTGACAGGTGAATTCTCTGGTGTGTTGCTGGGAGACAGGGGTATGGCTGCCAGCCTTTTCTCCTGACACCTTTCACAGACCCCAGGAAGCACAGCAGGCCTACAACCATGCCCATGCCAGGACCAGGGCCAGAGTTGAAATGACCTTTGGCCTCCTGAAGGCACGCTTTCACTGCCTTCACAAATTAAGGGTCAGCCCTGTTAGGGCATGTGATATTACTGTGGCTTGTGCTGTCCTCCACAATGTGGCCTGCCTGAGGAAGGAGAGGGCCCCCAGAGTGCCACCAGCCATGGACTGGGACAATCCGGCAATCTTCCCTGATGACGACAGTGGTCGGCTGCTGAGGGACCAATATGTGTTGAATTATTTTAGTTAGTATGTGTGCTTTCAATTTTGGTTAAATATGTCCTGCGGTGGCAGAGGAATTTGGGTTTTTTGGGTTCGTTTTTGACGAATTTGGCCTCTTATGATGTTTGTGCGGTATACTGTGTGTAATACAAGGCTGCAGGGAGGCTACTGCATCCATTCATTTGTCTGTTCAGTTGATGTGTATGGATTTGTCCTGCATTTATTTTAGTGTGCAGACATGCAGGGTGTGTTATATACAGACCTTTGAATGTGTATGTATCATTTTGTATAATATGCTTGGATTCTGTGCTTTCCATCTTGTAGAGTCACTGTGACTTCAGTTTCGAAAGGAGCTGATGGTTTACCTGCTTTGTTTTGTCCTTATTCAATAAAGGAACATAATGTTACACATTGTGTTTTTATATTCATATGGAATGTGTATTTGTTTATATGACAGAGTACTAGGGCCACACTGAAGAAAAAGGATAAAGTCATAAATTTATGAGGCTGGTTCTTTCTGCAGAAAAGCTACATATTGTTTTTACAGTTTTGATACTTATGACAATGTGATACTTAATATTCTGGCACATCAGCATGTCTTTGTTTATGAAACCATACTGAAGTACAATTTCACGAAATGCCCCACATCTGTCATTTTAACAACTGTCCTCCTTTAAAACAACTGGTTACAATATTATGACTTGTTTTTTTCCCCTCTGTGGCCCTAATATTCTATCATTTTATATATAGCCTTATAGTCTATGGGAAACTGTAAATTATCTAATGATAGCAACATCATCTAAAAATAATTTTTTATCCAAAATCATTGAAATTAATGATCACAAACGTTTAAATAATAACAGTGGGTCTAGTTATGTGATAACAATGTATAGTGAGCAGTGAAATAACTATTGGTTTCCATTTGTGGTGACTGCTGACTGACATTAGGGATGAGATTAAATAGATCCTGGAATTTAGCCTGGTCTGGAGCAGGCTAGCTCCACAGAATAAATCTCCATGGTAATTTATACCATAACATATCCTCCTGCCCCTTATCCATCTTTAGTGCAACCGGATTACGGATCAATTGAGCCAGGATCACCAAGATATCCTGGCTTAATCCCTTATCCTAGTTTTGTGCAACAGGCCCCTGGATAAGCATCAGTACTTGCACCAGGAACAATTTGGATTCAGACCAAAATACTCCACTGAAACAGCAAGCTGTGTCCTACTGCAGAACATCAAGAAATCACTGGATGAGGGAAATGTGGTCGGGGCAGTCTTCCTTGACCTGAAAAAGGACTTTGACATAATGAATCACAGGGTACTTCTCTCCAAACTCCATACGTTCAATTTATCAGACAAAGCCATTAGCTGGTTTGGTTTACATCTTGGAAAACCGTGGACAATGTGTGGTCATCAATAACACTAAATCCACATTTCATGGGACACCAGAGGAAACTGCAGGGTCCCTCTATGAAAAACCTCTATAGGAGCTCCTTCTCATACAGAGGAGCACATGCATGGAACACCAGGGGAAACTGCAGGGTCCCTCTATGAAAAACCTCTATAGGAGCTCCTTCTCATACAGAGGAGCACATGCATGGAACACTTTATCAGAAGAACATTAACTGCTGAAACAGGTTAATACATTCAGAAGAAACACCAAAAACCGGTTGCTATAGCAATCACAATCACGTTCATGAACACAATCATGAACTGCTGCGTGTAACTCTATGTTGTAAATATTAGGGATACATACAGTATGTATGAGATGTGATTTTGTGCATATAATTGTGATAATGTCTGTGATTTTATGTGATTTGTCATTGATTATGTATTTATTTATTTCCTTTTGTGTCAATTAGAACCCAAGGGGACGGGTGTTGAAAATGACCATGTGCTAGAAACGACTGTTTGTTCCATGTGTTAGTGTGTTTGTTTGTATTTATCCAAGTGGAGGCTGCTGGGGGGGAGGACGGCTCTTAATAATGGCTGGAATGGAGTGAATGGAATGGCATCAAACACATGTTTTGGATACCATTCTACTCAGTCTATTCCTGGACATTATTATGAACCGTCCCTCCCCTCAGCAGCCTCCACTGATCCAAATCAACCAAATAATAATGTAGGTAGATACAGTGCCTTCAGAAAGTATTCACACCCCTTGACTTTTTCCACATTTTGATTCAAATGGATTTAATTGTCTTTTTTGTGTGTGTGTCAACGATCTACGCAAAATACTTTGTAATGTCAAAGTGGAAGTAAAATTTGAACAATTGTAAAACATTTCTGAAAAATAGAACACTAATATACTGTATCGTGATTAGATAAGTATTCACCCCCCTGAGTCAATACACGTTAGAATCCCCTTTGGCAGCGATTACAGCTGCGAGTCTTTCTGGGGAAGCCTCTAAAGGCATTATAGACCTGGATTGTGTAACATTTGCCCATTATTCATTTCAAAATTCTTCCATGTGTTGTATTGGATTTGCCCCAAACATAACACTTTGTATTCAGGACAAAAAGTGAATTGCTTTGTCACATTTTTCTCAATATTACTTTAGTGCCTTGTTGCAAACAGGGTGCACGTTTTGGAATATTTGTATTCTCTACAGGATTCCTTCTTTTTACTCTGTCAATTAGGTTATTATTGTGGAGTAACTACAATGTTGTTAATCCATCCTCAACTTTCTACATTCACAGCCATTAAACTCTGTAACTGTTTTAACTGGTTTCCTTCCTCTCCGGCAACTAAGTTAGGTAGGACTGGGTGTATTGATACACCATCCAAAGTGTAATTAATAACTTCATCACGCTCAAAGGGATATTCAATGTCTGCTTTTTTTTTACCCCTCTAGGTGTCCTTCTTTGTGAGGCACTGGAAAACCTTCCTGGTCTTTGTGGTTGAATCTGTGTTCGAAATTCACTGCTCAACTGAGGGACCTTACAGATAATTGTATGTGTGGAGTACAGAGATGAGGTAGTCATTCAAAATCTTGTAAAACACAATTATTGCAGACAGAGTCAGTCCATGCAATTTATTATGTGACTTTTTAAGCTAATTATTACTCCTGGTCTTATTTAGCCAGAAAAAAAGGGGTTGAATACTTGTTGACTCAAAATCAAATCAATTCAAATTTTATTTGTCACATACACATGGTTAGCAGATGTTAATGCGAGTGTAGCGAAATGCTTGTGCTTCTAGTTCTGACAATGCAGTAATAACCAACAAGTAATCTAGCTAACAATTCCAAAACTACTACCTTATACACACAAGTGTAAGGGGATAAAGAATATGTACATAAAGATATATGAATGAGTGATGGTACAGAGCAGCATAGGCAAGATACAGTAGATGGTATTGAGTGCAGTATATACATATGAGATGAGTATGTAAACAAAGTGGCATAGTTAAAGTGGCTAGTGATACATGTATTACATAAAGATGCAGTAGATGATATAGAGTACAGTATATACATATGCATATGAGATGAATAATGTAGGGTATGTAAACATTATATTAGGTAGCATTGTTTAAAGTGGCTAGTGATACATCATTTCCCATCAATTCCCATTATTAAAGTGGCTGGAGTTGAGTCAGTGTGTTGGCAGCAGCCACTCAATGTTAGTGGTGGCTGTTTAACAGTCTGATGGCCTTGAGATAGAAGCTGTTTTTCAGTCTCTCGGTCCCAGCTTTGATGCACCTGTACTGACCTCGCCTTCTGGACGATAGCGGGGTGAACAGGCAGTGGCTCGGGTGGTTGTTGTCCTTGATGATCTTTATGGCCTTCCTGTGACATCGGGTGGTGTAGGTGTCCTGGAGGGCAGGTAGTTTGCCCCCGGTGATGCGTTGTGCAGACCTCACTACCCTCTGGAGAGCCTTACGGTTGTGGGCGGAGCAGTTGCCGTACCAGGCGGTGATACAGCCCGACAGGATGCTCTCGATTGTGCATCTGTAGAAGTTTGTGAGTGCTTTTGGTGGCACTCATTTCTTCAGCCTCCTGAGGTTGAAGAGGCGCTGCTGCGCCTTCTTCACGATGCTGTCTGTGTGGGTGGACCAATTCAGTTTGTCTGTGATGTGTACGCCGAGGAACTTAAAACTTACTACCCTCTCCACTACTGTTCCATCAATGTGGATAGGGGGGTGTTCCCTCTGCTGTTTCCTGAAGTCCACAATCATCTCCTTAGTTTTGTTGACGTTGAGTGTGAGGTTATTTTCCTGACACCACACTCCGAGGGCCCTCACCTCCTCCCTGTAGGCCGTCTCGTCGTTGTTGGTAATCAAGCCTACCACTGTTGTCTCGTCCACAAACTTGATGATTGAGTTGGAGGCATGCGTGGCCACGCAGTCGTGGGTGAACAGGGAGTACAGGAGAGGGCTCAGAACGCACCCTTGTGGGGCCCCAGTGTTGAGGATCAGCGGGGTGGAAATGTTGTTGCCTACCCTCACCACCTGGGGGCGGCCCGTCAGGAAGTCCAGTACCCAGTTGCACAGGGCGGGGTCGAGACCCAGGGTCTCGAGCTTGATGACGAGCTTGGAGGGCACTATGGTGTTAAATGCCGAGCTGTAGTCGATGAACAGCATTCTCACATCGGTATTCCTCTTGTCCAGATGGATTAGGGCAGTGTGCAGTGTGGTTGAGATTGCATCGTCTGTGGACCTATTTGTGCGGTAAGCAAATTGGAGTGGGTCTAGGGTGTCAGGTAGGGTGGAGGTGATATGGTCCTTGACTAGTCTCTCAAAGCACTTCATGATGACGGAAGTGAGTGCTACGGGGCGGTAGTCGTTTAGCTCAGTTACCTTAGCTTTCTTGGGAACAGGAACAATGGTGGCACTCTTGAAGCATGTGGGAACAACAGACTGGGATAGGGATTGATTGAATATGTCCGTAAACACACCAGCCAGCTGGTCTGCGCATGCTCTGAGGGCGCGGCTGGGGATGCCGTCTGGGCCTGCAGCCTTGCGAGGGTTAACACGTTTAAATGTTTTCCTCACGTCGGCTGCAGTGAAGGAGAGTCTGCATGTTTTAGTTGCGGGCCGTGTCAGTGGCACTGTATTGTCCTCACAGCGGGCAAAAAAGTTATTTAGTCTGCCTGGGAGCAAGACATCCTGGTCCGTGATGGGGCTGGTTTTCTTTTTGTAATCCGTGATTGACTGTAGACCCTGCCACATACCTCAAGACATTTCAGCTTTTCCTTTTTTATTAATTTGTCAAAAGAAATGTATCCACTTAAATCCATTTTAAATGCAGGCTTAAACGCACAAAAATGTGGCAAAAGTCAAGGGGTGTGAATACTTTCTGAAGGCACTGTATATATTTAAATCATCCTTAATCATCATCACCACTAAACCGACGACTCCAGTGACTAAAATGTTCGCTTCAGATGTTGCGGACACTGATACCCACGCAAAGTGTCTCAAGACGTTATAGAATGATGCAATTGGACTTTGGTTGTAGTCGCACATGCACGGTCAAGGATGCTCAAAAATGGGATGATTTTGAATAATTAGCCTATAGCTGCTTCCTTGTTTTCCAAATAATGTAATATCATTTGTGTGATGTATGCAGTCTTTTTGAGCGCTTGGAGTGAGAAGACACACCTTTTGTGCACTCGGAGTACAACAATTTTTCTAAAATACAGAATACCTAGGATAGGATAAAGTAATCCCTCTCACCCCCCCTTAAAATATTTAGATGCACTACTGTTCCACTGGATGTCATAAGGTGAATGCACCAATTTGTAAGTCGCTCTGGATAAGAGCGTCTGCTAAATGACTTAAATGTAAATGTAAATGTACAGTCATAAAAGTGTACATTTCAGATTTGGAGAACTATGGTTGATTTGGAGAGCGAAGTACCCCCTCTTCCCCCGAAGTATAGATTCAGAGACTTACTCCTCGGGGACCAGAATTTACAAAATGATGAGAGGTAGGTTCAGTTTGTTTGACATCATGTTAACTACAATTATTTTTTAAAATGACGTGGTTAAACACTGTTGTAGCTAGTAGAAAATGTAAGGTTCGTGGAATAAAAAATAAAAAAATATTCGAACTTTTTCAATACAATAGTAGATTTTGTGTTGTGATTTTGTGTTTTTCAAAGTGCAGTTGGAGAGGGGAAGAGAATGACTATGCTAGTGGTGCACCCCTTAGAACAAATGTATCTGTGGGGGTTACATTTGTATAAAGACCTAGAGTGTCATGGTGCTGGCATAAGAAGGGAATGAGACTATGATCGGCATACAGCAGTAGTTGATAGTCCAGGGTCAAAGTTTATTTAGAGTTTGTACCTGTGGAATCTTTGCACTTGTGTAGCCCTTTCTTTTCATGTGTGGAATGTTATTCATAATTGAATCATTAATAAACATGATTTGTTTTAAACCCCTGAAAATCTGGTGTTTCTATATCAAATGGTTTTGTTATATTTCAGTCTTTTGGGATCTATATAAAGTGTAATATTGGGATGCAAACTCAAAACTGAATACATTTAAACTCTATATCTGACATGGTACATGTGTCTTCTTTTTTGTAAGCCCACAACCATGTGTGTGAGGTGTATACTTTTGTTTCCAAGGTAGATTTGTTTAAGACCACCAAGAATCACTCTGTGTGACCCTGATTTAGCCTAATGCAGTAAAATGTTAATACTGCAGTAAAATGTTAATATTTTATTTTATATCTTATTTGTACTTTTTTTAAGAGGGAAAAATACACCTTTTGCATCAGTAACAAATAGCATTGGTTATAACTGTTGAACCTGTTATAACTAAGGGACCCAGATGTTCTCCTGGTCAAGTCACATGGTGAGGAAGTACTCCTGACCCTAAGTACGACATTATAACCTCTCTGTCTCTCTGTCTCCCAGGCCTGAGAAGACGAGTGTTCGACTTCTCCATAAAGGTCCTGAGCTGTGTCCTATACATGTGTCGTGTGTTGACAGACGACCCATCCAAAGGACATGGCTGGTAAGGACATTCATTCCATGTGTCGTGTGTTGACAGACGACCCATCCAAAGGACATGGCTGGTAAGGACATTCATTCCATGTGTCGTGTGTTGACAGACGACCCATCCAAAGGACATGGCTGGTAAGGACATTCATTCCATGTGTCGTGTGTTGACAGACGACCCATCCAAAGGACATGGCTGGTAAGGACATTCATTCCATGTGTCGTGTGTTGACAGACGACCCATCCAAAGGACATGGCTGGTAAGGACATTCATTCCATGTGTCGTGTGTTGACAGACGACCCATCCAAAGGACATGGCTGGTAAGGACATTCATTCCATGTGTCGTAGGTGCATTTACATACCACGTGGAGTTCAATGAATTGTCACAGAAATGTAGCTTTTTATAACTCCAATAGAAGAAAAAAAGGGATAACTCGAAGAGAATGTAGAAGTATCAGTCATTAGCAGTACTAAACCATGCCACGTCAATTCTCAAAGACAATGATTCTAACACTTTTATTTCTATGCCTGGAAACAGAGGAAGTGAATGCACAGAACATGTTGAAAATGTTAGAATCCACTGTCAATCAAGGACATCATAACCATGTCTGTGTGGTGATGTGGGAAAGAAAACACTGTTGCATCTAGTGGCTGACTATGGGTGTGCTCTTGACTTTTAGTCAGTGTAGCTTTAGTTGGGTTACTTATTTAAGCTTTGTAAAAACTCTCGTGCAATAAAGTCATCTCATCTGGAAACATAAGCGAATAAGAGTCGGGTCGTTGTGTACTTTAGTAAGTTGTGATAAAAGGGTAATATTTGTATATACTGTCAGTTTACTCGCAGTCGTCCACCAGTCTTATTTCTATTTCTCGTGTGTTACTGTTCTACTTGACTTTTTAACATTTTTTTTTTTACAGTACTACTGATATTGATTACTGCATTGTTTGGAAAGCAAGAAAGGCATTTCACTGTACTTGTGCATGTGACAATAAAAACATGACAGTAGAATGTATTTTTATTCAATAGTATTCTGCACAGTTAGACATTGTTGTTCATTAATTGGTCATCTTTTTTTTTTCCTTACAGCTGGGGATGCCCCAATCAAACGTACATATTTTTAAAGATTGACTGGTTAGTGTTTAATCTACCCTCATCTAATCGATTGTTAAATAAAAGCTAAAGAGAAGGTCCTCTGTAAACTCAGTTGGTAGTGCAAGGTGCTTGAAATGCCACAAAAGTGGGTTTGATTCCCGGGACCACCCATATGTAAGATTGGAGCTGGGATTACAAATACAAATATAGGACAAAACACACATCATGACCAGAGAGACACCACACTACTACATAAAGAGAGACCTAAGACAATTACATAGCATGGCAGCAACACATGACTTCAACATGGTAACAACACAACATGGCAGCAGCACAACATGGTAGCAGCATAAAACATGGTACAAACATTATTGGGCCCAGACAACAGCACAAAGGGCAAGAAGGTACAGACAACAATACATCACACAAAGCAGCCACAACTGTCAGTAAGAGTGTCCATGATTGAGTCTTTGAATGAAGATACTTTTCTAAGGTATAATGCTAGAACAATGTTGCTGTTGCTTTTCAGTGTGGTAATAGTGTCTTGTTACTCTTTGAGGTCTACTGTAGTGCCTGACACCTGTGGAAGTCTGTCTGTCTGTCCTTCTGTCTGTCTGTGTGTCTGTCTGTCCTTCTGTCAGTCTATCTATCTGTCTGTCCTTCTGTCTGTCTGTCCTTCCTGTCTGCCTTCATTCCTGTCTGCCTGTCATCCTTCCTGTAGACAGTCAGTCAATAGGCCAGATGGTAGTGGAATGAAAGGGTGGCAATTAGTCATGTTATCTAAGACACTGTTTTCTATTAATCCTATAAAGTCATGCTAGTATTTGTACAGTATAAGAGATGCTGGTTCGCAGTGGCTGATAGTGAAAGCAATGGTAAAAGCTCTTCTGAGTGTGCTGTGGTCTGACTATCTCATCTGAGCTGATTGCCCTGGGGATAATGACCGCTAAGTGATCTCAGTGGTGCCATTTGCTGCCCTGCACACAATGTGTGTGTGTGTGTGTGTGTGTGTGTGTGTGTGTGTGTGTGTGTGTGTGTGTGATTGTAATGTTTGTCTCTGTCCCTGTATAGTAATAAAGCAATGCTTATGGCGACACACACACACACGCACGCACGCACGCACACGCACACGCACACGCACACACACACACACACACACACACACACACACACACACACACACACACACACACACACACACACACACACACACACCTGGTAATCCATCAGTTTCTCAACACAACGTATCTGTTATAGATATATTAAGATGTGCTGTATATGATGCAAACAAAACAAAAAACAGGTTAAATTAAGTAGCAACATTGAAGTGTGTCAGGTTGAGACACTTCTGTCTGTGTGGACAGAATATTCCTGTAAAGGTATGTTTGTTCTGGCTGGTAAATACAGGTTTACAGGAATGACAACATTGCTTCATTCCCTCCCCCCCAAAAATCCATCATGTCCACAGTAGAGAGGCCAAGTCTTACTAATACATTTCCCGGACCAGTGGGATCAAAGGTCAGGCTACTTCCTATATCAATACATGACTGACATCCAAACTGAAAAACAAAGCAGAGGATTTTTGTCAATAAGTACGTCCTCAGATATATCCCATGCAGCATACCGTTATTAACCATGATGTATGTTCAGAGGCTTTTGAGAAGATACCAGTGACTATTTACTGTATAGGGTGTTCAGTTGCAAGGCTTGTAGGTTCATGTTTCTTCTCGATTAAAAAACCTTATGGGCCGGTTTCCCAGGTCACAGATTAAGCCTCGTCCTGGTATAAATATCTCAATGGAGAATTTCCATTGGAAGGGCTTTTTAGTCCACTTAATCTCTCTCCAGGAAACCGACCCTGTGTGTAGCGACGGGAGTTTTTCTTGACCCACTTCATACAGTATGTTTCAATGTAGACACCAGTAGACCATTTCCCGGACACAGAGTAAGTCTAGTCTTGGGGAATCTCCAACGAAAAATTAAGTCCAAGACATAGCTTATTCTGTATCTGGGAAACCGGCTCCAAATTTTCCAGTGACACCATTCCCTTCCTAGCCCCTGTGTTAATGCTTCCTGCATTCTGGTAGCATCTGTGGCATCCAGCACCTGGAGCGGGCGGGCAAGAAGCTGACGGTGTTCGACTCCCGGTACTTCTGCGTCGTCACCTTCTCCACAGTGGGCTACGGCGACGTCACGCCCAACGTGTGGCCCTCCAAGCTGCTGGTGATCATCATGATCTCTGTAGCCCTGGTGGTGCTGCCCATACAGGTGAGAGTGATGGCCACACACACACACACACACACACACACACACACACACACACACACACACACACACACACACACACACACGCAAGCACGCACACACGCAAGCACACACACACACACACACACACACACACACACACACACACACAGAGCACACACACACACACACTCACACACAGACACAAGTGCAAGCACGCACGCACGCACGCACGCACGCAAGCACAAACAAACACACACACACACACACACTATTACCACACTCCCATATGTTTTCTAAAGGGAAATCAACTGGACTAATGTTAGGACATCTACTATAGGAAATGCCAAATCGATAGAATGCATAACCCATCATATTTTTGTGAGTAGGGAATCAGCTGAACTAGACAAGTATAATATTGTAGACCCATGGTCTTGGTAGTCTTGATAGACCAACAGTATCCATTCTGCTGACCATTGGTCTTGGTAGACCAACAGTATCCCTTCTGCTGACCCATGGTCTAGGAAGGCCAATAGTAACCCTTCTGCTGACCCATGGTCTTGGTAGACCAACAGTATCCCTTCTGCTGACCCATGGTCTTGGTAGGCCAACAGTATCCCTTCTGCTGACCCATGGTCTTGGTAGACCAACAGTATCCATTCTGCTGACCCATGGTCTTGGAAGGCCAACAGTATCCATTCTGCTGACCCATGGTCTTGGTAGACCAACAGTATCCATTCTGCTGACCCATGGTCTTGGTAGACCAACAGTATCCATTCTGCTGACCCATGGTCTTGGTAGACCAACAGTATCCCTTCTGCTGACCCATGGTCTTGGTAGACCAACAGTATACATTCTACTGACCCATGGTCTTGGTAGACCAACAGTATCCATTCTGCTGACCCATGGTCTTGGTAGACCAACAGTATACATTCTACTGACCCATGGTCTTGGTAGACCAACAGTATCCATTCTGCTGACCCATGGTCTTGGTAGGCCAACAGTATCCCTTCTGCTGACCCATGGTCTAGGAAGGCCAACAGTATCCATTCTGCTGACCCATGGTCTTGGTAGACCAACAGTATCCATTCTGCTGACCATTGGTCTTGGTAGACCAACAGTATCCCTTCTGCTGACCATTGGTCTTGGTAGACCAACAGTTTCCATTCTACTGACCCATGGTCTTGGTAGACCAACATTATCCCTTCTGCTGACCATTGGTCTTGGTAGACCAACAGTATCCCTTCTGCTGACCCATGGTCTTGGTAGGCCAACAGTATCCATTCTGCTGACCCATGGTCTTGGTAGACCAACAGTATCCCTTCTGCTGACCATTGGTCTTGGTAGACCAACAGTATCCCTTCTGCTGACCCATGGTCTTGGTAGACCAACAGTATCCCTTCTGCTGACCCATGGTCTAGGAAGACCAACAGTATCCATTCTGCTGACCCATGGTCTTGGTAGACCAACAGTATCCATTCTGCTGACCCATGGTCTAGGAAGACCAACAGTATCCATTCTGCTGACCCATGGTCTTGGTAGACCAACAGTATCCCTTCTGCTGACCCATGGTCTTGGTAGGCCAACAGTATACATTCTGCTGCTGTTTTGCTATTCTCCTTGTAAACAGATTGCCTTACTGAAGACAATAGCTGACATTTACCGTGGCCTTTTGTATGGACACATTTTCAATGTTCTGTTGAAGCAGCGTTTTTGCTAGTACAGTCCTGGAGACCCACAGCTCTGTCCCAGCTAGCAGTACTAACACACCTGACTCAACTAATCAGGGCTTGATGATTAGTTGATTATCTGAATCAGGTGTGCCCGTACTGGGATGGGGAAAATGCACACACTGTAGCTGTTTACTTCCGGCGCCGACAGAGATGGCCGCCTCGCTTCGCGTTCCTAGGAAACTATGCAGTTTTTTGTTTTTTTTACGTGTTATTTCTTACATTAGTACCCCAGGTCATCTTAGGTTTCATTACATACAGTCGAGAAGAACTACTGAATATAAGATCAGCGTCAACTCACCATCAGTACGACCAAGAATATGGTTTTTGCGACGCGGATCCTGTGTTCTGCCTTACAAGCAGGACAACGGAATGGATCCCATGCTGCCACCCAAAAAAACGACTCCGAAAAAGTCTTCTGGTCAGACTCCGGAGACGGGAACACCGTGACAACAAGGTGGATGAAATCCGAGCAAGGGTAGCATTCCAGAGGGACATCAGAGACTGTAACGTTCTTTGCTTCACGGAAACATGGCTCACTGGAGAGACGCTATCCGAGGCGGTGCAGCCAACGGGTTTCTCCACGCATCGCGCCGACAGAAACAAACATCTTTCTGGTAAGAAGAGGGGCGGGGCGTATGCCTTATGGCTAACGAGACATGGTGTGATGAAAGAAACATACAGGAACTCAAATCCTTCTGTTCACCTGATTTAGAATTCCTCACAATCAAATGTAGACCGCATTATCTACCAAGAGAATTCTCTTCGATTATAATCACAGCCGTATATATCCCCCCCAAGCAGACACATCGATGGCTCTGAACGAACTTTATTTAACTCTTTGCAAACTGGAAACCATTTATCCGGAGGCTGCATTCATTGTAGCTGGGGATTTTAACAAGGCTAATCTGAAAACAAGACTCCCTAAATTTTATCAGCATATCGATTGCGCAACCAGGGGTGGAAAAACCTTGGATCATTGTTACTCTAACTTCCGCGACGCATATAAGGCCCTGCCCCGCCCCCTTCGGAAAAGCTGACCACGACTCCATTTTGTTGATCCCTGCCTACAGACAGAAACTAAAACAAGAGGCTCCCACGCTGAGGTCTGTCCAACGCTGGTCCGAGCAAGCTGACTCCACACTCCAAGACTGCTTCCATCACGTGGACTGGGATATGTTTCAGTACAAGGCCAGATAACAATATTGACGAATACGCTGATTCGGTGTGCGAGTTCATTAGAACGTGCATTGAAGATGTCGTTCCCATAGCAACGATTAAAACATTCCCTAACCAGAAACCGTGGATTGATGGCAGCATTCGCGTGAAACTGAAAGCGCGAACCACTGCTTTTAATCAGGGCAAGGTGTCTGGTAACATGACCGAATACAAACAGTGCAGCTATTCCCTCCGCAAGGCTATCAAACAAGCTAAGCGTCAGTACAGAGACAAAGTAGAATCTCAATTCAACGGCTCAGACACAAGAGGCATGTGGCAGGGTCTACAGTCAATCACGGACTACAGGAAGAAATCCAGCCCAGTCACGGACCAGGATGTCTTGCTCCCAGGCAGACTAAATAACTTTTTTGCCCGCTTTGAGGACAATACAGTGCCACTGACACGGCCTGCAACGAAAACATGCGGTCTCTCCTTCACTGCAGCCGAGGTGAGTAAGACATTTAAACGTGTTAACCCTCGCAAGGCTGCAGGCCCAGACGGCATCCCCAGCCGCGTCCTCAGAGCATGCGCAGACCAGCTGGCCGGTGTGTTTACGGACATATTCAATCAATCCCTATACCAGTCTGCTGTTCCCACATGCTTCAAGAGGGCCACCATTGTTCCTGTTCCCAAGAAAGCTAAGGTAACTGAGCTAAACAACTTACCGCCCCGTAGCACTCACTTCCGTCATCATGAAGTGCTTTGAGAGACTAGTCAAGGACCATATCACCTCCACCCTACCTGACACCCTAGACCCACTCCAATTTGCTTACCGCCCAAATAGGTCCACAGACGATGCAATCTCAACCACACTGCACACTGCCCTAACCCATCTGGACAAGAGGAATACCTATGTGAGAATGCTGTTCATCGACTACAGCTCGGCATTCAACACCACAGTACCCTCCAAGCTCATCATCAAGCTCGAGACCCTGGGTCTCGACCCCGCCCTGTGCAACTGGGTACTGGACTTCCTGACGGGCCGCCCCCAGGTGGTGAGGGTAGGCAACAACATCTCCTCCCCGCTGATCCTCAACACTGGGGCCCCACAAGGGTGCGTTCTGAGCCCTCTCCTGTACTCCCTGTTCACCCACGACTGCGTGGCCACGCACGCCTCCAACTCAATCATCAAGTTTGCGGACGAGACAACAGTGGTAGGCTTGATTACCAACAACGACGAGACGGCCTACAGGGAGGAGGTGAGGGCCCTCGGAGTGTGGTGTCAGGAAAATAACCTCACACTCAACGTCAACAAAACTAAGGAGATGATTGTGGACTTCAGGAAACAGCAGAGGGAACACCCCCCTATCCACATCGATGGAACAGTAGTGGAGAGGGTAGCAAGTTTTAAGTTCCTCGGCATACACATCACAGACAAACTGAATTGGTCCACTCACACAGACAGCATCGTGAAGAAGGCGCAGCAGCGCCTCTTCAACCTCAGGAGGCTGAAGAAATTCGGCTTGTCACCAAAAGCACTCACAAACTTCTACAGATTTACATTTACATTTAAGTCATTTAGCAGACGCTCTTATCCAGAGCGACTTACAAATGCACAATCGAGAGCATCCTAGCGGGCTGTATCACCGCCTGGTACGGCAACTGCTCCGCCCTCAACCGTAAGGCTCTCCAGAGGGTAGTGAGGTCTGCACAACGCATCACCGGGGGCAAACTACCTGCCCTCCAGGACACCTACACCACCCGATGTTACAGGAAGGCCATAAAGATCATCAAGGACATCAACCACCCGAGCCACTGCCTGTTCACCCCGCTATCATCCAGAAGGCGAGGTCAGTACAGGTGCATCAAAGCTGGGACCGAGAGACTGAAAAACAGCTTCTATCTCAAGGCCATCAGACTGTTAAACAGCCACCACTAACATTGAGTGGCTGCTGCCAACACACTGACTCAACTCCAGCCACTTTAATAATGGGAATTGATGGGAAATGATGTAAATATATCACTAGTCACTTTAAACAATGCTACCTTATATAATGTTACTTACCCTACATTATTCATCTCACATGCATACGTATATACTGTACTCTATATCATCGACTGCATCCTTATGTAATACATGTATCACTAGCCACTTTAACTATGCCACTTTGTTTACATACTCATCTCATATGTATATACTGTACTCGATACCATCTACTGTATCTTGCCTATGCTGCTCTGTACCATCACTCATTCATATATCCTTATGTACATATTCTTTATCCCCTTACACTGTGTATAAGACAGTAGTTTTGGAATTGTTAGTTAGATTACTTGTTGGTTATTAATGCATTGTCGGAACTAGAAGCACAAGCATTTCGCTACACTCGCATTAACATCTGCTAACCATGTGTATGTGACAAATAAAATTTGATTTGATTTGATTTGATTCTATAGGACCAGGATGTAAGAACGCAGTGATAAAAGATCAATAGTCATAAATGTGTTGGATTGGGTGAACTGTATGCATTTGGTCATATATTAAAGCCTCAGATTGATTTGAGAATGGTTTTGCGCATTCATTACATATTGGTAATGTGTTCCTCTGCTGGGCGTTATTGGTCAGTTTGAGCAGCTGGCCTACCTGTGGATGGAGAGACAGAAGTCGGGGGGGAACTACAGCCGTCACCGCGCCCAGACGGAGAAACATGTGGTGCTGTGTGTCTGCTCCCTCAAGATAGACCTTCTGATGGACTTCCTCAACGAGTTCTACGCCCACCCCGGGCTGCAGGTCCGTTGTGTGTGTGTGTGTGTGTGTGTGTGTGTGTGTGTGTGTGTGTGTGTGTTTCCTCGGGTCTTGATAATTTGGGGAACGCAAGAAAGGTTTTAAAACACTTTGCAACATAATTTTGCATTTGTTATTGAACAAGCCCAGGTAGTCCCTTGCTGTTTCTGTCCTTTTTGCTCCATTTGGTGCCGAATGAACACGACCCAGGCTGTTCCTCTGCCTTCCTGTCTATCCAGGACTACTATGTCATCATCCTGTGTCCAACAGAGATGGACGCCCAGGTGCGCCGGGTGCTCCAGATCCCCCTGTGGTCCCAGCGGGTCATCTACCTCCAGGGATCGGCCCTCAAGGACCAGGACCTCATACGAGCCAAGTGAGTCACCAACACCAAGGGCTGCGTCTCAATCCGCTGAAACAGTTTCCTCTCTTTTGGTCTTTAGTCACCTTTCCTTCAACTGCACTTATGTGGAAGAGCTGAACTGGTGAAAGCCAATACTGGATAGGAAATAGGCATCAACCTCTTCTGTTTTCAGATCAATGTGGGTAGTTATAGAGTTGAAGAGGAGACAAGGAGAGGAAGCCACTGTAGAGTATTGAGATGTACCCACTCAGTACAGTGGTTGTCCTTCTTTTCCAGAAAGGACAATGCAGAGGCTTGTTTCATCCTAAGCAGTCGCTGTGAGGTGGTCCGCACCGCATTAGTTCTATTAGAGTTGTATTAGTTCTATTAGAGTTGTATTAGTTCTATTAGAGTTGTATTAGTTCTATTAGAGTTGTATTAGTTATATTAGAGTTTTATTAGTTCTATTAGAGTTGTATTAGTTCTATTAGAGTTGTATTAGTTCTATAAGAGTTTTATTAGTTATATTACAGTTTTATTAGTTCTATTTAACCAGTGTTATTAGTTCTATTAGAGTTGTCTTAGTTCTATTTAACCAGTGTTATTAGTTCTATTAGAGTTTTATTAGTTCTATTTAACCAGTGTTATTAGTTCTATTAGAGTTTTATTAGTTCTATTAGAGTTTTATTAGTTATATTTAACCAGTGTTATTCGTTCTATTAGAGTTGTCTTAGTTCTATTTAACCAGTGTTATTAGTTCTATTAGAGTTGTATTAGTTCTATTTAACCAGTGTTGTTAGTTCTATTAGAGTTTTATTAGTTCTATTAGAGTTGTATTAGTTCTATTTAACCAGTGTTATTAGTTCTATTAGAGTTGTATTAGTTCTATTAGAGTTGTCTTAGTTCTATTTAACCAGTGTTATTAGTTCTATTAGAGTTGTATTAGTTCTATTTAACCAGTGTTGTTAGTTCTATTAGAGTTTTATTAGTTCTATTAGAGTTGTATTAGTTCTATTTAACCAGTGTTATTAGTTCTATTAGAGTTGTATTAGTTCTATTAGAGTTGTATTAGTTCTATTTAACCAGTGTTATTAGTTCTATTAGAGTTTTATTAGTTCTATTTAACCAGTGTTATTAGTTCTATTAGAGTTGTATTAGTTCTATTTAACCAGTGTTATTAGTTCTATTAGAGTTTTATTAGTTCTATTTAACCAGTGTTATTAGTTATATTAGAGTTTTATTAGCTCTATTTAACCAGTGCATAAAGCATTCACTCCTAAAACAGTTCAAACAAATAAAAATGAACCTCTAATGTATTATTTTTGTCTTGTTTACCTTTAAGGACCATCAGACCATTCTGCGAGCTTGGGCTGTGAAGGATTTCGCTCCAAAGTGCCCCATTTACGTCCAGATTCTGAAGCCAGAGAATAAATTCCATGTGAAATTTGCAGGTAAAAACAGACTAATGTCTTGTTAAGAGACATTTGTTTAGATGTTTCAGGACCTTGGCATACATCTTTCTGAACTGTGGCTCCAATACCTGGGTAACCCCTCCTCTATGCATTTAGGTTAGTCTCAATACCTAGGTAACCCCTCCTCTATGCATTTAGGTTAGTCTCAATAGCTGGGTAACCCCTCCTCTATGCATTTATGTTAGTCTCAATAGCTGGGTAACCCCTCCTCTATGCATTTAGGTTAGTCTCAATACCTAGGTAACCCCTCCTCTATGCATTTAGGTTAGTCTCAATACCTAGGTAACCCCTCCTCTATGCATTTATGTTAGTCTCAATACCTAGGTAACCCCTCCTCTATGCATTTAGGTTAGTCTCAATAGCTGGGTAACCCCTCCTCTGTGCATTTATGTTAGTCTCAATACCTGGGTAACCCCTCCTCTATGCATTTATGTTAGTCTCAATACCTAGGTAACCCCTCCTCTATGCATTTAGGTTAGTCTCAATAGCTGGGTAACCCCTCCTCTGTGCATTTATGTTAGTCTCAATACCTGGGTAACCCCTCCTCTATGCATTTATGTTAGTCTCAATACCTGGGTAACCCCTCCTCTATGCATTTAGGTTAGTCTCAATAGCTGGGTAACCCCGCCTCTATGCATTTAGGTTAGTCTCAATAGCTGGGTAACCCCGCCTCTATGCATTTAGGTTAGTCTCAATAACTGGGTTTCCATCCAATTGGTGATAGTTTCATGTGAATATTCTAAAATCTGCATATAAACAATATGCTCATTTTCCCACCAGAGATGTTTCCATCAAATGAACATGTTGCAGATAAAAGTCTGTGCGTGATGACGTAGTGCACATGACAATATACAGTTGAAGTCGGAAGTTTACATACACTTAGGATGGAGTCGTTAAAACTTGTTTTTCAACCACTCCACAAATTTCTTGTTAACAAACTATAGTTTTGGCAAGTCAGTTAGGACATCTACTTTGTGCATGGCACAAGTCATTTTTCCAACAATTGTTTACAGACAGATTATATCACTGAAATTCACGGTATCAAATCAAATCAAATCAAATGTATTTATATAGCCCTTCGTACATCAGCTGATATCTCAAAGTGCTGTACAGAAACCCAGCCTAAAACCCCAAACAGCAAGCAATGCAGGTGTAGAAGCACGGTGGCTAGGAAAAACTCCCTAGAAAGGCCAAAACCAAGGAAGAAACCTAGAGAGGAACCAGGCTATGTGGGGTGGCCAGTCCTCTTCTGGCTGTGCCGGGTGGAGATTATAACAGAACATGGCCAAGATGTTCAAATGTTCATAAATGACCAGCATGGTTGAATAATAATAAGGCAGAACAGTTGAAACTGGAGCAGCAGCATGGCCAGGTGGACTGGGGACAGCAAAGAGTCATCATGTCAGGTAGTCCTGGGGCATGGTCCTAGGGCTCAGGTCAGTTGAAACTGGAGCAGCAGCATGGCCAGGAGGACAAACCATTCACAGAGACAAACTGATATCTTTCCGACAGATAAGATCTAAACCAGGCCAGAACATGTCCGTGTAGACCAATTTGGGTTTCCAATCTCTCCAAAAGAATGTGGTGATCGATGGTATCAAAAGCAGCACTAAGGTCTAGGAGCACGAGGACAGATGCAGAGCCTCGGTCCGATGCCATTAAAATGTCATTTACCACCTTCAAAAGTGCCGTCTCAGTGCTATGATGGGGTCTAAAACCAGACTGAAGCATTTCGTATACATTGTTTGTCTTCAGGAAGGCAGTGAGTTGCTGCGCAACAGCCTTCTCTAAAACTTTTGAGAGGAATGGATATAGGCCGATAGTTTTTTATATTTTCTGGGTCAAGGTTTGGCTTTTTCAAGAGAGGCTTTATTACTGCCACTTTTAGTGAGTTTGGTACACATCCAGTGGATAGAGAGCCGTTTATTATGTTCAACATAGGAGGGCCAAGCACAGGAAGCAGCTCTTTCAGTAGTTTAGTTGGAATAGGGTCCAGTATGCAGCTTGAAGGTTTAGAGGCCATGATTATTTTCATCATTGTGTCAAGAGATATAGTACTAAAACACTTGAGCGTCTCTCTTGATCCTAGGTCCTGGCAGAGTTGTGCAGACTCAGGACAACTGAGGTTTGGAGGAATACGCAGGTTTAAAGAGGAGTCCGTAATTTGCTTTCTAATAATCATAATCTTTTCCTCAAAGAAGTTCATGAATTTATCACTGCTAAAGTGAAAGTCATCCTCTCTTGGGGAATGCTGCTTTTTAGTTAGCTTTGCGACAGTATCAAAAAGGAATTTCGGATTGTTCTTATTTTCCTCAATTAAAAGTTAGAAAAATAGCATGATCAAGCAGCAGTAAGGGCTCTTCGGTACTGCACAGTACCGTCTTTCCAAGCTAGTCGGAAGACTTCCAGTTTGGTGTGGCGCCATTTCCGTTCCAATTTTCTGGAAGCTTGCTTCAGAGCTCGGGTATTTTCTGTGTACCAGGGAGCTAGTTTCTTATGAGAAATGTTTTTAGTTTTTAGGGGTGCAACTGCATCTAGGGTATTACGCAAGGTTAAATTGAGATCCTCAGTTAGGTGGTTAACTGATTTTTGTCCTCTGGCGTCCTTGGGTAGGCAGAGGGAGTCTGGAAGGGCATCAAGGAATCTTTGTGTTGTCTGTGAATTTATAGCACGACTTTTGATGGTCCTTGGTTGGGGTCTGAGCAGATTATTTGTTGCAATTGCAAAACGTAATAAAATGGTGGTCCGATAGTCCAGGATTATGAGGAAAAACATTAAGATCCACAACATTTATTCCATGGGACAAAACTAGGTCCAGCGTATGACTGTGACAGTGAGTGGGTCCAGAGACATGTTGGACAAAACCCACTGAGTCGATGATGGCTCCGAAAGCCTTTTGGAGTGGGTCTGTGGACTTTTTCCATGTGAATATTAAAGTCACCAAAGATTAGAATATTATCTGCTATGACTACAAGGTCCGATAGGAATTCAGGGAACTCAGTGAGAAACGCTGTATATGGCCCAGGAGGCCTGTAAACAGTAGCTATAAAAAGTGATTGAGTAGGCTGCATAGATTTCATGACTAGAAGCTCAAAAGACGAAAATGTATTTTTTTTTTTTTGTAAATTGAAATTTGCTATCGTAAATGTTAGCAACACCTCCGCCTTTGCGTGATGCACGGGGGATATGGTCACTAGTGTAGCCAGGAGGTGAGGCCTCATTTAAAAGAGTAATTTCATCAGGCTTAAGCCATGTTTCAGTCAGGCCAATCACATCAAGATTATGATCAGTGATTAGTTCATTGACTATAATTGCCTTTGAAGTAAGGGACCTAACATTAAGTAGCCCTATTTTGAGATGTGAGGTATCATGATCTCTTTCAGTAATGACAGGAATGGAGGTGGTCTTTATCCTAGTGAGATTGCTAAGGCGAACACCGCCATGTTTAGTTTTGCCCAACCTAGGTCGAGGCACAGACACGGTCTCAATGGTGATAGCTGAGCTGACTACACTGACTGTGCTAGTGGCAGACTCCACTATGCTGGCAGGCTGGCTAACAGCCTGCTGCCTGGGTAGCACCCTATTTCATTGTGGAGGTAGAGGAGTTAGAGCCCTGTCTATGTTGGTAGATAAGATGAGAGCACCCCTCCAGCTAGGATGGAGTCCGTCACTCCTCAGCAGGTCAGGCTTGGTCCTGTTTGTGGGTGAGTCCCAGAAAGAGGGCCAATTATCTACAAATTCTATCTTTTGGGAGGGGCAGCGATTTTTCAACCAGCGATTGAGTTGTGAGACTCTGCTGTAGAGCTCATCACTCCCCCTAACTGGGAGGGGACAGAGACAATTATTCGATGCCGACACATCTTTCTAGCTGATATGCACTCAGAAGCTATGTTGCGCTTGGTGATCTCTGACTGTTTCATCCTAACATCGTTGGTGCCGACGTGGATAACAATATCTCTATACTCTCTACACTCGCCAGTTTTAGCTTTAGCCAGCACCATCTTCAGATTAGCCTTAACGTCGGTAGCCCTGCCCCCGGGTAAACAGTGTATGATCGCTGGATGATTCATTTTAAGTCTAATACTGCGGGTAATGGAGTCGCCAATGACTAGAGTTTTCAATTTGTCAGAGCTAATGGTGGGAAGCTTTGGCGTCTCAGACCCCGTAACGGGAGGAGTAGAGACCAGAGAAGACTCGGCCTCTGACTCCGACCCGCTGCTTAATGGGGAAAACCGGTTGAAAGTTTCTGTCTGCGGGGACTGTGCCAGGGGATTTATTCTACTATCTGTACTTACTGGTGGCACAGACGCTGTTTCATCCTTTCCTACACTGAAATTACCCTTGCCTAACGATTGCGTCTGAAGCTGGGCTTGTAGCACAGCTATCCTCGCCGTAAGGCGAGTACAGCGACTGCAATTAGAAGGCATCATGTTAATGTTACTACTTAGCTTCGGCTGTTGGAGGTCCTGACGAATCGTGTCCAGATAAAGCGTCCGGAGTGAAAAAGTTGAGGAAAAAATAAATAAATATATGAACGGTAATTAAAAAGTGAAAACCATAAAGTTGTCAGGTAGCAAAATAGGTTGGCAACAAAACGCACAGCAACTCGAAAACAAGCCTGCAAGTTGTGACCGGAAATGACGTCAATCAAAAACACAATTCCAGTGGGTCAGAAGTTTACATACACTAAGTTGACTGTGCCTTTAAACAGCTTGGAAAATTCCAGAAAATTATGTCATGGCTTTAGAAGCTTCTGATAGGCTAATTGGCATAATTTGAGTCAATTGGAGGTGTACCTGTGGATGTATTTTAAGGCCGACCTTCAAATTCAGTGCCTCTTTGCTTGACATCATGGGAAAATCCAAAGAAATCAGCCAAGACCTCCAGAAAACTAATTATAGACCTCCACAAGTCTGGTTCACACGTGGGAGCAATTTCCAAATGCCTGAAGGTACCACATTCATCTGTACAAACAATAGTACGCACGTATAAACACCATGGGATCACGCAGCCGTCATACCGCTCAGGAAGGAGACACGTTCTGTCTCCTAGAGATTACCGTACTTTGGTGTGAAAAGTGCAAATCAATCCCAGAACAACAGCAAAGGACCTTGTGAAGATCCTGGAGAAAACAGGTACAAAAGTATCTATATCCACAGTAAAACCTGAAAGGCCGCTCAGCAAGGAAGAAGCCACTGCTGCAAAATCGCCATAATAAAGCCTGACTACGATTTGCAACTGCACAAGGGGACAAAGACCATACTTTTTGGAGAAATGTCCTCTGCTCTGATGAAACAAAAAAATAACTGTTTGGCCATAATGACCAACGTTATGTTTGGAGGAAAAAGGGGGAGGCTTGCAAGCCGAAGAACACCATCCCAACTGTGAAGCACGGGGTTGGCAGCATCATGTTGTGGGGGTTGTTTTGCTGCAGGAGGGACTGGTGCACTTCACAAAATAGATGGCATCATGAGGTAGGAAAATTATGTAGATATATTGAAGCAACATCTCAAGACATCAGTCAGGAAGTTAAAGCTTGGTCGCAAATAGGTCTTCCAAGTGGACAATGACCCCAAGCATCCTTCCAACGTTGTGGCAAAATGGCTAAAGGACAACAAAGTCAAGGTATTGGAGTGGCCATTTTTATTTTTTATTTTATTTCACCTTTATTTAACCAGGTAGGCTAGTTGAGAACAAGTTCTCATTTGCAACTGCGACCTGGCCAAGATAAAGCATAGCAGTGTGAACAGACAACACAGAGTTACACATGGAGTGAACAATTAACAAGTCAATAACACAGTAGAAAAAAAGAGGGGAGTCTATATACAATGTGTGCAAAAGGCATGAGGAGGTAGGCGAATAATTACAATTTTGCAGATTAACACTGGAGTGATAAATGATCAGATGGTCATGTACAGGTAGAGATATTGGTGTGCAAAAGAGCAGAAAAGTGAATAAATAAAAACAGTATGGGGATGAGGTAGGTGAAAATGGGTGGGCTATTTACCAATAGACTATGTACAGCTGCAGCGATCGGTTAGCTGCTCAGATAGCTGATGTTTGAAGTTGGTGAGGGAGATAAAAGTCTCCAACTTCAGCGATTTTTGCAGTTCGTTCCAGTCACAGGCAGCAGAGTACTGGAACGAAAGGCGGCCAAATGAGGTGTTGGCTTTAGGGACGATCAGTGAGATACACCTGCTGGAGCGCGTGCTACGGATGGGTGTTGCCATCGTGACCAGTGAACTGAGATAAGACGGAGCTTTACCTAGCATGGACTTGTAGATGACCTGGAGCCAGTGGGTCTGGTGACGAATATGTAGCGAGGGCCAGCCGACTAGAGCATACAAGTCGCAGTCGTGGGTGGTATAAGGTGCTTTAGTGACAAAACGGATGGCACTGTGATAGACTGCATCCAGTTTTCTGAGTAGAGTGTTGGAAGCCATTTTGTAGATGACATCGCCGAAGTCGAGGATTGGTAGGATAGTCAGTTTTACTAGGGTAAGCTTGGCGGCGTGAGTGAAGGGGGATTTGTTGCGGAATAGAAAGCCGACTCTTGATTTGATTTTCGATTGGAGATGTTTGATATGAGTCTGGAAGGAGAGTTTGCAGTCTAGCCAGACACCTAGGTACTTATAGATGTCCACATATTCAAGGTCGGAGCCATCCAGGGTGGTGATGCTAGTCGGGCATGCGGGGGCAGGCAGCGATCGGTTGAAAAGCATGCATTTGGTTTTACTAGCGTTTAAGAGCAGTTGGAGGCCACGGAAGGAGTGTTGTATGGCATTGAAGCTCGTTTGGAGGTTAGATAGCACAGTGTCCAATGACGGGCCGAAAGTGTATAGAATGGTGTCGTCTGCGTAGAGGTGGATCAGGGAATCGCCCGCAGCAAGAGCAACATCATTGATATATACAGAGAAAAGAGTCGGCCCGAGAATTGAACCCTGTGGCACCCCCATAGAGACTGCCAGAAGACCGGACAGCATGCCCTCCGATTTGACACACTGAACTCTGTCTGCAAAGTAATTGGTGAACCAGGCAAGGCAGTCATCCGAAAAACCGAGGCTACTGAGTCTGCCGATAAGAATATGGTGATTGACAGAGTCGAAAGCCTTGGCAAGGTCGATGAAGACGGCTGCACAGTACTGTCTTTTATCGATGGCGGTTATGATATCGTTTAGTACCTTGAGTGTGGCTGAGGTGCACCCGTGACCGGCTCGGAAACCAGATTGCACAGCGGAGAAGGTACGGTGGGATTCGAGATGGTCAGTGACCTGTTTGTTGACTTGGCTTTCGAAGACCTTAGATAGGCAGGGCAGGATGGATATAGGTCTGTAACAGTTTGGGTCCAGGGCGTCTCCCCCTTTGAAGAGGGGGATGACTGCGGCAGCTTTCCAATCCTTGGGGATCTCAGACGATATGAAAGAGAGGTTGAACAGGCTGGTAATAGGGGTTGCGCCAATGGCGGCGGATAGTTTCAGAAATAGAGGGTCCAGATTGTCAAGCCTAGCTGATTTGTACGGGTCCAGGTTTTGCAGCTCTTTCAGAAAGAACATCTGCTATCTGGATTTGGGTAAAGGAGAAACTGGAGAGGCTTGGGCGAGGAGCTGCGGGGGGGGGGAGCTGTTGGCCGAGGTTGGAGTAGCCAGGCGGAAGGCCCAGCCGTTGAGAAATGCTTATTGAAGTTTTCGATAATCATGGATTTATCGGTGGTGACCGTGTTACCTAGCCTCAGTGCAGTGGGCAGCTGGGAGGAGGTGCTCTTGTTCTCCATGGACTTCACAGTGTCCCAGAACTTTTTGGAGTTGGAGCTACAGGATGCAATCTTCTGCCTGAAGAAGCTGGCCTTAGCTTTCCTGACTGACTGTGTGTATTGGTTCCTGACTTCCCTGAACAGTTGCATATCACGGGGACTATTCGATGCTATTGCAGTCCGCCACAGGATGTTTTTGTGCTGGTCGAGGGCAGTCAGGTCTGGAGTGAACCAAGGGCTGTATCTGTTCTTAGTTCTGCATTTTTTGAACGGAGCATGCTTATCTAAAATGGTGAGGAAGTTACTTTTAAAGAATGACCAGGCATCCTCAACTGACGGGATGAGGTCAATGTCCTTCCAGGATACCCGGGCCAGGTCGATTAGAAAGGCCTGCTCACAGAAGTGTTTTAGGGAGCGTTTGACAGTGATGAGGGGTGGTCGCTTGACTGCGGCTCCGTAGCGGATACAGGCAATGAGGCAGTGATCGCTGAGATCCTGGTTGAAGACAGCGGAGGTGTATTTGGAGGGCCAGTTGGTCAGGATGACGTCTACGAGGGTGCCCTTGTTTACAGAGTTAGGGTTGTACCTGGTGGGTTCCTTGATGATTTGTGTGAGATTGAGGGCATCTAGCTTAGATTGTAGGACTGCCGGGGTGTTAAGCATATCCCAGTTTAGGTCACCTAACAGAACAAACTCTGAAGCTAGATGGGGGGCGATCAATTCACAAATGGTGTCCAGGGCACAGCTGGGAGCTGAGGGGGGTCGGTAGCAGGCGGCAACAGTGAGAGACTTGTTTCTGGAGAGAGTAATTTTCAAAATTAGTAGTTCGAACTGTTTGGGTATGGACCTGGAAAGTATGACATTACTTTGCAGGCTATCTCTGCAGTAGACTGCAACTCCTCCCCCTTTGGCAGTTCTATCTTGACGGAAGATGTTATAGTTGGGTATGGAAATCTCAGAATTTTTGGTGAGCCAGGATTCAGACACGGCTAGGACATCAGGGTTAGCAGAGTGTGCTAAAGCAGTGAGTAAAACAAACTTAGGGAGGAGGCTTCTGATGTTGACATGCATGAAACCAAGGCTTTTTTGATCACAGAAGTCAACAAATGAGGGTGCCTGGGGACATGCAGGGCCTGGGTTTACCTCCACATCACCCGCGGAACAGAGAAGGAGTAGTATGAGGGTGCGGCTAAAGGCTATCAAAACTGGTCGCCTAGAGCGTTGGGGACAGAGAATAAGAGGAGCAGGTTTCTGGGCATGGTAGAATATATTCAGGGCATAATGCGCAGACAGGGGTATGGTGGGGTGCGGGTACAGCGGAGGTAAGCCCAGGCACTGGGTGATGATGAGAGAGGTTGTATCTCTGGACATGCTGGTTGTAATGGGTGAGGTCACCGCATGTGTGGGAGGTGGGACAAAGGAGGTAACAGGGGTATGAAGAGTGGAACTAGGGGCTCCATTGTGAACTAAAACAATGATAACTAACCTGAACAACAGTATACAAGGCATATTGACATTTGAGAGAGACATACAGTGAGGCATACAGTAATCACAGGTGTTGAATTGGGAAAGCTAGCTAAAACAGTAGGTGAGACAACAACAGCTAATCAGCTAGCGCAACAACAGCAGGTAAAATGGCGTTGACTAGGCAGCGGGGCCGACAGATAAAACAAACAAGCAGAATGGAGTACCGTGATTAATGGACAGTCCAGCGTGCATCAGCTATGTAGCCAAGAGATCAGTGTCCAGGGGGCAGCAGTGGATGGGCAGGAAAGCTGGACTGGCGAGTGTTATCCAGGTTAAAAAAACTAACAATGACTAAATAGCTTGTAGCTAGTTAGCTGGTTAGCTTCTGGAGGTTCTTGAGTGTGTTCTAAAAAATTAAAAATAATAGCGATTCCGTATCACATTGGGTGAGGCAGGTTTCCGGAAGGTATAAACAAATTAAAAGTCAAATAGAGATAGAAAGTAAATATGGGTCCGGTGAGTGTTTGGGACGCGGCGATTCAGACGGTTAGCAGGCCTGTGCTAACAAGCTAACAGTTCGTAGGCCGGGGCTAGGCAAGGTAGCAGTTAGCGGACCGGAGCTAGACAGCTAGCAGTTAGCAGGCCGAATTAGCAAGCAGGGAGATAGCGAGGGCTAGAGAGTTAGCCTTTGGGGGACGTCACGATGGGGTGAGTCTGTTTATTCCTCTTCATGCGGTGACATCGATAGACCGGTCGTGGGCCCGGGTATTGTAGCCCAGGAGTATGCTACAGGTGCTCTGGCCGGGCTAGCTTCAAGCTAAGTGGGTGGAAACGCTAGCCAGGAGTAATCATCCGGGGTTGCGGTTTAGCTAGATAGCTAGTTGTGAAGATCCAGCTGAAAAATGTTCCGTTTGCGGTGGGAATCCGGGGATGAAAAATAAATAGGTTCGTTATGCTCTGGTTAGAGTCGCGTTGTTCGAACTGGCGAGAGCTTTCCGGGAGCTTTTTTTAGCTGATGACCGGTTAGCTGAAGACCGCTAGCATAGCTGGTGGTTAGCTGGCTAGCTTCAGTTGAGGGGTTCCGGTTCCGAAGTAAATATAAATACTTTAGGAAAAATAGCTACATTGGGTGAGGTGGGTTGCAGGAGAGTATTTGGAAGCTTAGGTTTAGCAAAATGTTTTTAAAGAGATATGCGAAGAAAAATATGTAAAAAACGAAAAAGAAACGATATATACAAGGGACAGGATGACAGGACGACGTACTGCTACGCCATCTTGGATAACAAGCCATCACAAAGCCCTGACCTCAATCCCATAGAACATTTGTGGGCACAACTGAAAAAGTGTGTGCGAGCAAGGAGGCCTACAAACCTGACTCAGTTACACCAGTTCTGTCAGAAGGAATTGGCCAAAATTCACCCAACTTATTGTGGGAAGCTTGTGGAAGGCTACCTGAAGCTTTTGACCCAAGTTAAACAATTTAAAGGCAATGCTACCAAATACTAATTGAGTGTATGTAAACTTCTAACCCACTGGGAAAGTGATGTAAGAAATTCAAGCTGAAATAAATCATTCTCTCCACTATTATTCTGACATTTCACATTCTCAAAAAATAAAGTGGTGATCCTAACTGACCTAAGACAGGCACTTTTTACTCTGATTAAATGTCAGGAATTGTGAAAAACTGAGTTTAAATCTATTTGGTAAGTAAACTTCCCACTTCAACTGTATTTTGTTGTTAAATTCCCATGCACCAAATAAAGAATTCAAGTTAAATGGGTTTCTCTCGCATTTTCAACTCTACTGATGGTTTTGTCCCCTAAAAATGTGGTATTAGCTCGTGCTCTCTAGCCAACAGCTTGCAGAAACAGTGCAGGGAGGATAGCCTACATTATGAGATTAATGTGGAAGAAAGAGCTGAAGACGAAAGGTTATTTTTATTTGTCAAAAGGTAGCCCAGCATCGATCATCATGTCTCCAGAATAAGACCCTCAATATTTATTGGAAAGGAACATCAACCACCGTATGCACTTTCACCTCCTAATAAACGGCATCCCGAGTCGTAGTGGGAGGACCACACAACATATCATTGTGTGACTCCAAGTTTACTTCAACAGGATGGTTATTATATCAATATTTTCTCATTAAAGTGTTTTCACCACCATTTCGTGCATATTGAATTTTACCGACACCAAAAAGATCCCACAATGGTCTACACTCCAAATGATCTGCAAAGTACAGTAGGCAACCCACCTACCACTAAGTCTCTACCCAACAACCACTAAGTCTCTACCCACCTACCACTAAGTCTCTACCCACCTACCACTAAGTCTCTACCCACCTACCACTAAGTCTCTACCCACCTACCACTAAGTCTCTACCCAACAACCCACCAATTCTCTACCCATCAACCCCCCCCCCCCTGACACTAAGTCTCTACCCACCAACCACCCCTACCACCAAGTCTCTACCCACCTACCACTAAGTCTCTACCCAACAACCCACCAATTCTCTACCCATCAACCCCCCTGACACTAAGTCTCTACCCAACAACCCACCAATTCTCTACCCATCAACCCCCTGACACTAAGTCTCTACCCAACAACCACCCCTACCACCAAGTCTCTACCCACCTACCACTAAGTCTCTACCCACCAACCGCCCTACCACCAAGTCTCTACCCACCAACCCACCTACCACTAAGTCTCTACCCACCAACCCCTACCACCAAGTCTCTACCCACCAACCTCCCTACCACCAAGTCTCTACCCACCAACCCACCTACCACTAAGTCTCTACCCACCAACCCCCTACCACTAAGTCTCTACCCACCAACCCCCTACCACCAAGTCTCTACCCACCAACCCCCTACCACCAAGTCTCTACCCACCAACCCCCTACCACTAAGTCTCTACCCACCTACCACTAAGTCTCTACCCACCTACCACTAAGTCTCTACCCACCTACCACTAAGTCTCTACCCAACAACCCACCAATTCTCTACCCATCAACCCCCTGACACTAAGTCTCTACCCACCAACCACCCCTACCACCAAGTCTCTACCCACCTACCACTAAGTCTCTACCCAACAACCCACCAATTCTCTACCCATCAACCCCCTGACACTAAGTCTCTACCCAACAACCCACCAATTCTCTACCCATCAACCCCCCTGACACTAAGTCTCTACCCAACAACCACCCCTACCACCAAGTCTCTACCCACCTACCACTAAGTCTCTACCCACCAACCGCCCTACCACTAAGTCTCTACCCACCACCCCCTACCACCAAGTCTCTACCCACCAACCCCCTACCACCAAGTCTCTACCCACCAACCCACCTACCACTAAGTCTCTACCCACCAACCCCTACCACCAAGTCTCTACCCACCAACCCACCTACCACTAAGTCTCTACCCACCAACCCCTACCACCAAGTCTCTACCCACCAACCTCCCTACCACCAAGTCTCTACCCACCAACCCACCTACCACTAAGTCTCTACCCACCAACCCCCTACCACTAAGTCTCTACCCACCAACCCCCTACCACCAAGTCTCTACCCACCAACCCCCTACCACCAAGTCTCTACCCACCAACCCCCTACCACTAAGTCTCTACCCACCAACTCCCTACCACCAAGTCTCTACCCACCAACCCCCTACAACTAAGTCTCTACCCACCAACCCCTACCACTAAGTCTCTACCCACCAACCCCTACCACCAAGTCTCTACCCACCAACCCCCTACCACCAAGTCTCTACCCACCAACCCCTAACACTAAGTCTCTACCCACCAACCCCCTGCCACTATGCCTCTACCCACCAACCCCCTACCACCAAGTCTCTACCCACCAACCCCCTACCACTAAGTCTCTACCCACCAACCCACCAAGTCTCTACCCACCAACCCACCTACCACTAAGTCTCTACCACCAACCCCCCTACCACCAAGTCTCTACTCACCAACCCCCATACCACTAAGTCTCTACCCACCAACCCACCTACCACTAAGTCTCCACCCACCCACCAACCCACCTACCACTAAGTCTCTACCCACCAACCCACCTACCACTAAGTCTCTACCCACCAACCCACCTACCACTAAGTCTCTACCCACCAACCCCCTACCACTAAGTCTCTACCCACCAACCCCCTACCACTAAGTCTCTACCCACCAACCCCCTACCACCAAGTCTCTACCCACCAACCCCCTACCACTAAGTCTCTACCCACCAACCCCCTACCACCAAGTCTCTACTCACCAACCCCCATACCACTAAGTCTCTACCCACCAACCCACCTACCACTAAGTCTCCACCCACCCACCAACCCACCTACCACTAAGTCTCTACCCACCAACCCACCTACCACTAAGTCTCTACCCACCAACCCACCTACCACTAAGTCTCTACCCACCAACCCCCTACCACTAAGTCTCTACCCACCAACCCACCTACCACTAAGTCTCTACCCACCAACCCACCTACCACTAAGTCTCCACCCACCCACCAACCCACCTACCACTAAGTCTCTACCCACCAACCCACCTACCACTAAGTCTCTACCCACCAACACCCCTACCACTAAGTCTCTACCCACCAACCCCTACCACCAAGTTTCTACCCACCAACCCCCTACCACCAAGTCTCTACCCACCAACCCACCTACCACTAAGTCTCTACCCACCAACCCCTACCACTAAGTCTCTACCCACCAACCCCCCTACCACTAAGTCTCTACCCACCAACCCACCTACCACTAAGTCTCTACCCACCAACCCACCTACCACTAAGTCTCTACCCACCAACCCACAAATTCTCTACCACCTACCACTAAGTCTCTACCCACCAACCCACAAATTCTCTACCACCTACCACTAAGTCTCTACCCACCAACCCACAAATTCTCTACCACCTACCACTAAGTCTCTACCCACCAACCACTGTCTCTACCCACCATCCAACCAAGTCTGCAGCGAAAGCCCAGACTGAACCCAACTAAAAGTAACTCTTCAAATGAATACCCTCGTAGTGCTTTACACAGCATTATATAGCAGCTCGCAAGATGTTAGAATTATGCTTATAATGCATTATGAACACTGTTTTCCCAGGAAGTGTTACTAAACATTTCTCTGTGTGCTTCAGGGAGGGGTAGCAGTCTCCAGAGGAGTGGCACAGGACTTATGGCAAGTGTTCCGAGGTTTGGTTTACAACATCGCCATGAGAGACAGCATCTTCTTCTCAGAATACATGGAGAAAAGCTTTACCTACACCTCCTTCCACGCGCATAAGAAGTAAGTAGCTAACACCAATACCTCTTAGCGGGGTCCCAGGGTCTTATTAAGCCTCACTACTGACAAATGACCACGTTTTCTTCTGATACCGGTTCCAATGGTTGGATTTTCTGTGCTACTTCAGTTGTATCTATGGATGGGAACAGACATGTCGGCTCAGAAACTCAATACACACATTTTCACCAACATACCACGTATCCAGTACACACAAATGAGATTGAAAGGTTCACTGATCCTACACATTTAAAACCAGTCCTATTTATGAGTCTTCAAAGGTCAAGAGTAGGGCCCTGACCACATGACCTTACCAGGAAGAGCTTTGGGTCTTAGAGAAAACTCTAGTTACTGTATAGGCTAGAAATGGGCCCCCGAGTTTTTCCTGGTCTTGTCATGAGGTCACGGAAACTCAGGGCCCCAGACACTGGCTTTGAACAGACATCACTCTCCCTCTTCGTATTTCCCTCTAAACCTCCAGCCTATGTGATCTAACCCTAACCCTATATCTCTATCTCTGTCCTCAGGTATGGTGTGTGTCTGATCGGGGTGTGCCGGGAGGACAGTAAGAGCATCCTGCTGAATCCCGAGCCACAGTTCAGAATGAGCCCAAATGACAGCTGCTTCTACATCAACATCACTAAGGAGGAGGGCACTACCTTTAAGACCCAGGGGGAGAGGACGGGGAGCCGGCCCTGCTTGCCTGTACACAGTGTAATCGCTTGCATGGGTCAGTAATATGAGTTCTGTTCCAATACTACCTGGTATGAAGTGATGTATTGGACAAGTATATTAAGCAGTGGTGTAAAAGTACTCCAGAAAAAATACTTTGAAGTATTTAAAAAAAATACTTTTCTATAGTATTTTCGGAAAAATGATAAATGAATTGTCTTGTAAGACACAGAAATATGCCCACAATAAATAGTATGTTGTAAATGTTTTATGTTCTTTGTATCCTTCCTTGTTCAGGCACTGTGGCCATAGACCTCCAGGACACAGGCTGTGGGCCCTCTCTCTGTCTCCCCCCGGAGGAAATCAAGGGTAACAGCAGGAGGCCCAGCATCGGCCCCGTGCTAGAGGTGCCAGACACTTCCTCTATGCACACAGGTGACCTCTATAGCGACCAATCAGAGGACGAGACCATGCCCTCCAATGAGGACCTATCAACTGAGGGGTATGTTTTGCTTTATTTTTTCACAAGAGTTTGGTGGCACCTTAATTGGGGATGGTGGGTTTATGGTAATGTCTGGAACGGCATTGTACCAGATACATCAAACACATGGTTTGATGCTCTTCCATTAGTGCTGTTCCAGCCATTATTATGGGCCGTTCTCCCCTCAGCAGCCTCCACTGTTATTTATATAAGAGGTAACACTGATACAATGCAATATGTCTTACTTCTTATTCTTAAAGTAGATTTTTTTGGGAGGATGTAAGCCTTAGAGGATGTAAGAGAGGATGTAAGCCTTAGAGGATGTAAGAGAGGATATAAGCCTTAGAGGATGTAAGAGAGGATATAAGCCTTAGAGGATGTAAGAGAGGATATAAGCCTTAGAGGATGTAAAAGAGGATGTAAGCCTTAGAGGATGTAAGAGAGGATATAAGCCTTAGAGGATGTAAAAGAGGATGTAAGCCTTAGAGGATGAAAGAGAGGATGTAAACCTTAGAGGATGAAAGAGAGGATGTAAGCCTTAGAGGATGTAAGAGAGGATGTAAGCCTTAGAGGATGTAAGAGAGGATGTAAGCCTTAGAGGATGAAAGAGAGGATGTAAGCCTTAGAGGATGTAAGAGAGGATGTAAGCCTTAGAGGATGAAAGAGAGGATGTAAACCTTAGAGGATGTAAGCCTTAGAGGATGTAAGAGAGGATGAAAGCCTTAGAGGATGAAAGAGAGGATGTAAACCTTAGAGGATGTACGCCTTAGAGGATGAAAGAGAGGATGTAAACCTTAGAGGATGTAAGCCTTAGAGGATGTAAACCTTAGAGGATGTAAGCCTTAGAGGATGTAAGCCTTAGAGGATGAAAGAGAGGATGTAAACCTTAGAGGATGAAAGAGAGGATGTAAGCCTTAGAGGATGTAAGCCTTAGAGGATATAAGCCTTAGAGGATGTAAGCCTTAGAGGATGTAAGCTTTAGAGGATGTAAGAGAGGATGTAAGCCTTAGAGGATGTAAGCCTTAGAGGATGTAAGCCTTAGAGGATGTAAGCCTTAGAGGATGTAAGAGAGGATGTAAGCCTTAGAGGATGAAAGAGAGGATGTAAGCCTTAGAGGATGTAAGCCTTAGAGGATGTAAGAGAGGATGTAAGCCTTAGAGGATGAATGAGAGGATGTAAGCCTTAGAGGATGTAAGCCTTAGAGGATGTAAGAGAGGATGTAAGCCTTAGAGGATGAAAGAGAGGATGTAAGCCTTAGAGGATGTAAGAGAGGATGTAAGCCTTAGAGGATGTACGCCTTAGAGGATGTGAGAGGATGTAAGCCTTAGAGGATGTAAGCCTTAGAGGATGTAAGAGAGGATGTAAGCCTTAGAGTATGTAAGCCTTAGAGGATGAAAGAGAGGATGTAAACCTTAGAGGATGAAAGAGAGGATGTAAGCCTTAGAGGATGTAAGCCTTAGAGGATGTAAGAGAGGATGTAAGCCTTAGAGTATGTAAGCCTTAGAGGATGTAAGCCTTAGAGGATGTAAGCCTTAGAGGATGTAAGCCTTAGAGGATGTAAAAGAGGATGTAAGCCTTAGAGTATGTAAGCCTTAGAGGATGAAAGAGAGGATGTAAACCTTAGAGGATGAAAGAGAGGATGTAAGCCTTAGAGTATGTAAGCCTTAGAGGATGTAAGCCTTAGAGGATGAAAGCCTTAGAGGATGAAAGAGAGGATGTAAGCCTTAGAGTATGTAAGCCTTAGAGGATGTAAGAGAGGATGTAAACCTTAGAGGATGTAAACCTTAGAGGATGAAAGAGAGGATGTAAGCCTTAGAGGATGTAAGAGAGGATGTAAACCTTAGAGGATGAAAGAGAGGATGTAAACCTTAGAGGATGAAAGAGAGTATGTAAGCCTTAGAGGATGAAAGAGAGGATGTAAGCCTTAGAGTATGTAAGCCTTAGAGGATGTAAGAGAGTATGTAAGCCTTAGAGGATGTAAGCCTTAGAGTATGTAAGCATTAGAGGATGAAAGCCTTAGAGGATGAAAGAGAGGATGTAAGCCTTAGAGTATGTAAGCCTTAGAGGATGTAAGAGAGGATGTAAACCTTAGAGGATGAAAGAGAGGATGTAAGCCTTAGAGGATGAAAGAGAGGATGTAAGAGAGGATGTAAGCCTTAGAGGATGTAAACCTTAGAGGATGAAAGAGAGGATGTAAGCCTTAGAGGATGTAAGCCTTAGAGTATGTAAGCCTTAGAGGATGAAAGCCTTAGAGGATGAAAGAGAGGATGTAAGCCTTAGAGTATGTAAGCCTTAGAGGATGTAAGCCTTAGAGTATGTAAGCCTTAGAGGATGTAAGCCTTAGAGTATGTAAGCCTTAGAGTATGTAAGCCTTAGAGGATGTAAGCCTTAGAGGATGTAAGCCTTAGAGTATGTAAGCCTTAGAGGATGTAAGCCTTAGAGGATGTAAGCCTTAGAGTATGTAAGCCTTAGAGGATGTAAGCCTTAGAGGATGTAAGCCTTAGAGGATGTAAGCCTTAGAGTATGTAAGCCTTAGAGGATGTAAGAGAGGATGTAAACCTTAGAGGATGAAAGAGAGGATGTAAGCCTTAGGGGATGAAAGAGAGGATGAAAGAGAGGATGTAAGCCTTAGAGGATGTAAACCTTAGAGGATGAAAGAGAGGATGTAAGCCTTAGAGGATGTAAGCCTTAGAGGATGTAAACCTTAGAGGATGAAAGAGAGGATGTAAACCTTAGAGGATGTAAGCCTTGGAGTATGTAAGCCTTAGAGTATGTAAGCCTTAGAGGATGAAAGAGAGGATGTAAGCCTTAGAGGATGTAAGCCTTAGAGTATGTAAGCCTTAGAGGATGAAAGAGAGGATGAAAGAGAGGATGTAAGCCTTAGAGGATGTAAACCTTAGAGGATGAAAGAGAGGATGTAAGCCTTAGAGGATGTAAGCCTTAGAGGATGTAAACCTTAGAGGATGAAAGAGAGGATGTAAACCTTAGAGGATGTAAGCCTTAGAGTATGTAAGCCTTAGAGTATGTAAGCCTTAGAGGATGAAAGAGAGGATGTAAGCCTTAGAGGATGTAAGCCTTAGAGTATGTAAGCCTTAGAGGATGAAAGAGAGGATGTAAACCTTAGAGGATGTAAGCCTTAGAGGATGTAAGCCTTAGAGTATGTAAGCCTTAGAGGATGAAAGAGAGGATGTAAGCCTTAGAGGATGTAAGCCTTAGAGGATGAAAGAGAGGATGTAAACCTTAGAGGATGAAAGAGAGGATGTAAGCCTTAGAGGATGAAAGAGAGGATGTAAACCTTAGAGGATGAAAGAGAGGATGTAAGCCTTAGAGGATGAAAGAGAGGATGTAAGCCTTAGAGGATGAAAGAGAGGATGTAAGCCTTAGAGGATGTAAGCCTTAGAGGATGGAAAGAGAGGATGTAAGCCTTAGAGGATGAAAGAGAGGATGTAAACCTTAGAGGATGTAAGCCTTAGAGGATGGAAAGAGAGGATGTAAGCCTTAGAGGATGTAAACCTTAGAGGATGTAAGAGAGGATGTAAACCTTAGAGGATGTAAGAGAGGATGTAAACCTTAGAGGATGGAAAGAGAGGATGTAAGCCTTAGAGGATTTAAGCCTTAGAGGATGGAAAGAGAGGATGTAAGCCTTAGAGGATGAAAGAGAGGATGTAAACCTTAGAGGATGAAAGAGAGGATGTAAGCCTTAGAGGATGAAAGAGAGGATGTAAGAGAGGATGTAAGCCTTAGAGGATGTAAACCTTAGAGGATGAAAGAGAGGATGTAAGCCTTAGAGGATGTAAGCCTTAGAGTATGTAAGCCTTAGAGGATGAAAGCCTTAGAGGATGAAAGAGAGGATGTAAGCCTTAGAGTATGTAAGCCTTAGAGGATGTAAGCCTTAGAGTATGTAAGCCTTAGAGTATGTAAGCCTTAGAGGATGTAAGCCTTAGAGGATGTAAGCCTTAGAGTATGTAAGCCTTAGAGGATGTAAGCCTTAGAGGATGTAAGCCTTAGAGTATGTAAGCCTTAGAGGATGTAAGCCTTAGAGGATGTAAGCCTTAGAGGATGTAAGCCTTAGAGTATGTAAGCCTTAGAGGATGTAAGAGAGGATGTAAACCTTAGAGGATGAAAGAGAGGATGTAAGCCTTAGGGGATGAAAGAGAGGATGAAAGAGAGGATGTAAGCCTTAGAGGATGTAAACCTTAGAGGATGAAAGAGAGGATGTAAGCCTTAGAGGATGTAAGCCTTAGAGGATGTAAACCTTAGAGGATGAAAGAGAGGATGTAAACCTTAGAGGATGTAAGCCTTGGAGTATGTAAGCCTTAGAGTATGTAAGCCTTAGAGGATGAAAGAGAGGATGTAAGCCTTAGAGGATGTAAGCCTTAGAGTATGTAAGCCTTAGAGGATGAAAGAGAGGATGAAAGAGAGGATGTAAGCCTTAGAGGATGTAAACCTTAGAGGATGAAAGAGAGGATGTAAGCCTTAGAGGATGTAAGCCTTAGAGGATGTAAACCTTAGAGGATGAAAGAGAGGATGTAAACCTTAGAGGATGTAAGCCTTAGAGTATGTAAGCCTTAGAGTATGTAAGCCTTAGAGGATGAAAGAGAGGATGTAAGCCTTAGAGGATGTAAGCCTTAGAGTATGTAAGCCTTAGAGGATGAAAGAGAGGATGTAAACCTTAGAGGATGTAAGCCTTAGAGGATGTAAGCCTTAGAGTATGTAAGCCTTAGAGGATGAAAGAGAGGATGTAAGCCTTAGAGGATGTAAGCCTTAGAGGATGAAAGAGAGGATGTAAACCTTAGAGGATGAAAGAGAGGATGTAAGCCTTAGAGGATGAAAGAGAGGATGTAAACCTTAGAGGATGAAAGAGAGGATGTAAGCCTTAGAGGATGAAAGAGAGGATGTAAGCCTTAGAGGATGAAAGAGAGGATGTAAGCCTTAGAGGATGTAAGCCTTAGAGGATGGAAAGAGAGGATGTAAGCCTTAGAGGATGAAAGAGAGGATGTAAACCTTAGAGGATGTAAGCCTTAGAGGATGGAAAGAGAGGATGTAAGCCTTAGAGGATGTAAACCTTAGAGGATGTAAGAGAGGATGTAAACCTTAGAGGATGTAAGAGAGGATGTAAACCTTAGAGGATGGAAAGAGAGGATGTAAGCCTTAGAGGATGTAAGCCTTAGAGGATGGAAAGAGAGGATGTAAGCCTTAGAGGATGAAAGAGAGGATGTAAACCTTAGAGGATGTAAGCCTTAGAGGATGGAAAGAGAGGATGTAAGCCTTAGAGGATGTAAACCTTAGAGGATGTAAGAGAGGATGTAAACCTTAGAGGATGTAAGAGAGGATGTAAACCTTAGAGGATGTAAGAGAGGATGTAAACCTTAGAGGATGTAAGAGAGGATGTAAGCCTTAGAGGATGTAAACCTTAGAGGATGTAAGAGAGGATGTAAGCCTTAGAGGATGGAAAGAGAGGATGTAAGCCTTAGAGGATGTAAGAGAGGATGTAAACCTTAGAGGATGAAAGAGAGGATGTAAGCCTTAGAGGATGGAAAGAGAGGATGTAAGCCTTAGAGGATGGAAAGAGAGGATGTAAGCCTTAGAGGATGGAAAGAGAGGATGTAAGCCTTAGAGGATGTAAACCTTAGAGGATGAAAGAGAGGATGAAAGAGAGGATGTAAGCCTTAGAGGATGTAAGCCTTAGAGGATGTAAGCCTTAGAGGATGTAAACCTTAGAGGATGAAAGAGAGGATGTAAACCTTAGAGGATGTAAGCCTTAGAGTATGTAAGCCTTAGAGTATGTAAGCCTTAGAGGATGAAAGAGAGGATGTAAGCCTTAGAGGATGTAAGCCTTAGAGTATGTAAGCCTTAGAGGATGAAAGAGAGGATGTAAACCTTAGAGGATGTAAGCCTTAGAGGATGTAAGCCTTAGAGTATGTAAGCCTTAGAGGATGAAAGAGAGGATGTAAGCCTTAGAGGATGTAAGCCTTAGAGGATGAAAGAGAGGATGTAAACCTTAGAGGATGAAAGAGAGGATGTAAGCCTTAGAGGATGAAAGAGAGGATGTAAACCTTAGAGGATGAAAGAGAGGATGTAAGCCTTAGAGGATGAAAGAGAGGATGTAAGCCTTAGAGGATGAAAGAGAGGATGTAAGCCTTAGAGGATGTAAGCCTTAGAGGATGGAAAGAGAGGATGTAAGCCTTAGAGGATGAAAGAGAGGATGTAAACCTTAGAGGATGTAAGCCTTAGAGGATGGAAAGAGAGGATGTAAGCCTTAGAGGATGTAAACCTTAGAGGATGTAAGAGAGGATGTAAACCTTAGAGGATGTAAGAGAGGATGTAAACCTTAGAGGATGGAAAGAGAGGATGTAAGCCTTAGAGGATGTAAGCCTTAGAGGATGAAAGAGAGGATGTAAACCTTAGAGGATGTAAGCCTTAGAGGATGAAAGAGAGGATGTAAACCTTAGAGGATGTAAGCCTTAGAGGATGTAAACCTTAGAGGATGTAAGCCTTAGAGGATGTAAGCCTTAGAGGATGAAAGAGAGGATGTAAACCTTAGAGGATGAAAGAGAGGATGTAAGCCTTAGAGGATGTAAGCCTTAGAGGATATAAGCCTTAGAGGATGTAAGCCTTAGAGGATGTAAGCCTTAGAGGATGTAAGAGAGGATGTAAGCCTTAGAGGATGTAAGCCTTAGAGGATGTAAGCCTTAGAGGATGTAAGCCTTAGAGGATGTAAGAGAGGATGTAAGCCTTAGAGGATGAAAGAGAGGATGTAAGCCTTAGAGGATGTAAGCCTTAGAGGATGTAAGAGAGGATGTAAGCCTTAGAGGATGAATGAGAGGATGTAAGCCTTAGAGGATGTAAGCCTTAGAGGATGTAAGAGAGGATGTAAGCCTTAGAGGATGAAAGAGAGGATGTAAGCCTTAGAGGATGTAAGAGAGGATGTAAGCCTTAGAGGATGTACGCCTTAGAGGATGTGAGAGGATGTAAGCCTTAGAGGATGTAAGCCTTAGAGGATGTAAGAGAGGATGTAAGCCTTAGAGTATGTAAGCCTTAGAGGATGAAAGAGAGGATGTAAACCTTAGAGGATGAAAGAGAGGATGTAAGCCTTAGAGTATGTAAGAGAGGATGTAAGCCTTAGAGGATGTAAGCCTTAGAGGATGTAAGAGAGGATGTAAGCCTTAGAGTATGTAAGCCTTAGAGGATGTAAGCCTTAGAGGATGTAAGCCTTAGAGGATGTAAGCCTTAGAGGATGTAAAAGAGGATGTAAGCCTTAGAGTATGTAAGCCTTAGAGGATGAAAGAGAGGATGTAAACCTTAGAGGATGAAAGAGAGGATGTAAGCCTTAGAGTATGTAAGCCTTAGAGGATGTAAGCCTTAGAGGATGAAAGCCTTAGAGGATGAAAGAGAGGATGTAAGCCTTAGAGTATGTAAGCCTTAGAGGATGTAAGAGAGGATGTAAACCTTAGAGGATGTAAACCTTAGAGGATGAAAGAGAGGATGTAAGCCTTAGAGGATGTAAGAGAGGATGTAAACCTTAGAGGATGAAAGAGAGGATGTAAACCTTAGAGGATGAAAGAGAGTATGTAAGCCTTAGAGGATGAAAGAGAGGATGTAAGCCTTAGAGTATGTAAGCCTTAGAGGATGTAAGAGAGTATGTAAGCCTTAGAGGATGTAAGCCTTAGAGTATGTAAGCCTTAGAGGATGAAAGCCTTAGAGGATGAAAGAGAGGATGTAAGCCTTAGAGTATGTAAGCCTTAGAGGATGTAAGAGAGGATGTAAACCTGTAGAGGATGAAAGAGAGGATGTAAGCCTTAGAGGATGAAAGAGAGGATGTAAGAGAGGATGTAAGCCTTAGAGGATGTAAACCTTAGAGGATGAAAGAGAGGATGTAAGCCTTAGAGGATGTAAGCCTTAGAGTATGTAAGCCTTAGAGGATGAAAGCCTTAGAGGATGAAAGAGAGGATGTAAGCCTTAGAGTATGTAAGCCTTAGAGGATGTAAGCCTTAGAGGATGTAAGCCTTAGAGGATGTAAGCCTTAGAGTATGTAAGCCTTAGAGGATGTAAGCCTTAGAGGATGTAAGCCTTAGAGGATGTAAGCCTTAGAGGATGTAAGCCTTAGAGGATGTAAGCCTTAGAGGATGTAAGCCTTAGAGGATGTAAGCCTTAGAGGATGTAAGCCTTAGAGGATGTAAGCCTTAGAGAGGATGTAAGCCTTGTTTTAGAGTATGTAAGCCTTAGAGGATGTAAGAGAGGATGTAAACCTTAGAGGATGAAAGAGAGGATTTAAGCCTTAGGGGATGAAAGAGAGGATGAAAGAGAGGATGTAAGCCTTAGAGGATGTAAACCTTAGAGGATGAAAGAGAGGATGTAAGCCTTAGAGGATGTAAGCCTTAGAGGATGTAAACCTTAGAGGATGAAAGAGAGGATGTAAACCTTAGAGGATGTAAGCCTTGGAGTATGTAAGCCTTAGAGTATGTAAGCCTTAGAGGATGAAAGAGAGGATGTAAGCCTTAGAGGATGTAAGCCTTAGAGTATGTAAGCCTTAGAGGATGAAAGAGAGGATGAAAGAGAGGATGTAAGCCTTAGAGGATGTAAACCTTAGAGGATGAAAGAGAGGATGTAAACCTTAGAGGATGTAAGCCTTAGAGTATGTAAGCCTTAGAGTATGTAAGCCTTAGAGGATGAAAGAGAGGATGTAAGCCTTAGAGGATGTAAGCCTTAGAGTATGTAAGCCTTAGAGGATGAAAGAGAGGATGTAAACCTTAGAGGATGTAAGCCTTAGAGGATGTAAGCCTTAGAGTATGTAAGCCTTAGAGGATGAAAGAGAGGATGTAAACCTTAGAGGATGAAAGAGAGGATGTAAGCCTTAGAGGATGAAAGAGAGGATGTAAACCTTAGAGGATGAAAGAGAGGATGTAAGCCTTAGAGGATGAAAGAGAGGATGTAAGCCTTAGAGGATGAAAGAGAGGATGTAAGCCTTAGAGGATGTAAGCCTTAGAGGATGGAAAGAGAGGATGTAAGCCTTAGAGGATGAAAGAGAGGATGTAAACCTTAGAGGATGTAAGCCTTAGAGGATGGAAAGAGAGGATGTAAGCCTTAGAGGATGTAAACCTTAGAGGATGTAAGAGAGGATGTAAACCTTAGAGGATGTAAGAGAGGATGTAAACCTTAGAGGATGTAAGAGAGGATGTAAACCTTAGAGGATGTAAGAGAGGATGTAAGCCTTAGAGGATGTAAACCTTAGAGGATGTAAGAGAGGATGTAAGCCTTAGAGGATGGAAAGAGAGGATGTAAGCCTTAGAGGATGTAAGAGAGGATGTAAACCTTAGAGGATGAAAGAGAGGATGTAAGCCTTAGAGGATGGAAAGAGAGGATGTAAGCCTTAGAGGATGGAAAGAGAGGATGTAAGCCTTAGAGGATGGAAAGAGAGGATGTAAGCCTTAGAGGATGGAAAGAGAGGATGTAAGCCTTAGAGGATGGAAAGAGAGGATGTAAGCCTTAGAGGATGGAAAGAGAGGATGTAAGCCTTAGAGGATGTAAACCTTAGAGGATGAAAGAGAGGATGTAAGCCTTAGAGGATGTAAACCTTAGAGGATGAAAGAGAGGATGTAAGCCTTAGAGGATGAAAGAGAGGATGTAAACCTTAGAGGATGTACGCCTTAGAGGATGTAAGAGAGGATGAAAGCCTTAGAGGATGTAAGCCTTAGAGGATGAAAGCCTTAGAGGATGTAAGCCTTAGAGGATGTAAGAGAGGATGTAAACCTTAGAGGATGAAAGAGAGGATGTAAGCCTTAGAGGATGTACGCCTTAGAGGATGTAAGCCTTAGAGGATGTAAGCCTTAGAGGATGGAAAGAGAGGATGTAAGCCTTAGAGGATGTAAACCTTAGAGGATGAAAGAGAGGATGTAAGCCTTAGAGGATGTACGCCTTAGAGGATGAAAGCCTTAGAGGATGTAAGCCTTAGAGGATGTAAGCCTTAGAGGATGTAAGCCTTAGAGGATGGAAAGAGAGGATGTAAGCCTTAGAGGATAAAAGCCTTAGAGGATGTAAGCCTTAGAGGATGTAAGCCTTAGAGGATGTAAGAGAGGATGTAAGCCTTAGAGGATGAAAGAGAGGATGTAAGCCTTAGAGGATGAAAGAGAGGATGTAAGCCTTAGAGGATGTAAGAGAGGATGTAAGCCTTAGAGGATGTAAGAGAGGATGTAAGCCTTAAAGGATGTACGCCTTAGAGGATGTAAGAGAGGATGTAAGCCTTAGAGGATGTAAGCCTTAGAGGATGAAAGAGAGGATATAAGCCTTAGAGGATGAAAGAGAGGATGTAAGCCTTAGAGGATGTAAGAGAGGATGTAAGCCTTAGAGGATGTACGCCTTAGAGGATGTAAGAGAGGATGTAAGCCTTAGAGGATGTAAGCCTTAGAGGATGTAAGAGAGGATGTAAGCCTTAGAGGATGTAAGAGAGGATGTAAGCCTTAGAGGATGAAAGAGAGGATGTAAGCCTTAGAGGATGTAAGAGAGGATGTAAGCCTTAGAGGATGAAAGAGAGGATGTAAGCCTTAGAGGATGTAAGAGAGGATGTAAGCCTTAGAGGATGTACGCCTTAGAGGATGTAAGAGAGGATGTAAGCCTTAGAGGATGTAAGAGAGGATGTAAGCCTTAGAGGATGTAAGAGAGGATGTAAGCCTTAGAGGATGTACGCCTTAGAGGATGAAAGAGAGGATGTAAGCCTTAGAGGATGTAAGAGAGGATGTAAGCCTTAGAGGATGTACGCCTTAGAGGATGTAAGAGAGGATGTAAGCCTTAGAGGATGTAAGAGAGGATGTAAGCCTTAGAGGATGTAAGCCTTAGAGTATGTAAGGCTTAGAGGATATAAGCCTTAGAGGATGAAAGAGAGGATGTAAGCCTTAGAGGATGTAAGCCTTAGAGGATGTAAGCCTTAGAGGATGTAAGAGAGGATGTAAGCCTTAGAGGATGTAAGCCTTAGAGTATGTAAGCCTTAGAGGATATAAGCCTTAGAGGATGAAAGAGAGGATGTAAGCCTTAGAGGATGTAAGCCTTAGAGGATGTAAGAGAGGATGTAAGCCTTAGAGGATGTAAGCATTAGAGGATGTAAACCTTAGAGGATGTAAACCTTAGAGGATGAAAGAGAGGATGTAAGCCTTAGAGGATGAAAGAGAGGATGTAAGCCTTAGAGGATGTAAGAGAGGATGTAAGCCTTAGAGGATGAAAGAGAGGATGTAAGCCTTAGAGGATGTAAGCCTTAGAGGATGTAAGAGAGGATGTAAGCCTTAGAGGATGTAAGCCTTAGAGGATGTAAGAGAGGATGTAAGCCTTAGAGGATGGAAAGAGAGGATGTAAGCCTTAGAGGATGTAAACCTTAGAGGATGTAAGAGAGGATGAAAGCCTTAGAGGATGTAAGCCTTAGAGGATGTAAGCCTTAGAGGATGTAAGCCTTAGAGGATGTAAGCCTTAGAGGATGAAAGCCTTAGAGGATGTAAGCCTTAGAGGATGAAAGAGAGGATGTAAGCCTTAGAGGATGTAAGCCTTAGAGGATGTAAGCCTTAGAGGATGGAAAGAGAGGATGTAAGCCTTAGAGGATGAAAGAGAGGATGTAAGCCTTAGAGGATAAAAGCCTTAGAGGATGTAAGCCTTAGAGGATGTAAGCCTTAGAGGATGTAAGCCTTAGAGGATGAAAGAGAGGATGTAAGCCTTAGAGGATGAAAGAGAGGATGTAAGCCTTAGAGGATGTAAGCCTTAGAGGATGTAAGCCTTAGAGGATGTAAGCCTTAGAGGATGAAATAGAGGATGTAAGCCTTAGAGGATAAAAGCCTTAGAGGATGTAAGCCTTAGAGGATGTAAGCCTTAGAGGATGTAAGCCTTAGAGGATGTAAGAGAGGATGTAAGCCTTAGAGGATGTAAGAGAGGATATAAGCCTTAGAGGATGAAAGAGAGGATGTAAGCCTTAGAGGATGTAAGAGAGGATGTGGATGTAAGCCTTAGAGGATGTACGCCTTAGAGGATGTAGAGAGGATGTAAGAGAGGATGTAAGCCTTAGAGGATGTAAGAGAGGATGTAAGCCTTAGAGGATGTAAGAGAGGATGTAAGCCTTAGAGGATGTAAGAGAGGATGTAAGCCTTAGAGGATGAAAGAGAGGATGTAAGCCTTAGAGGATGTAAGAGAGGATGTAAGCCTTAGAGGATGAAAGAGAGGATGTAAGCCTTAGAGGATGTAAGAGAGGATGTAAGCCTTAGAGGATGTACGCCTTTAGAGGATGAAAGAGAGGATGTAAGCCTTAGAGGATGTAAGAGAGGATGTAAGCCTTAGAGGATGAAAAGAGAGGATGTAAGCCTTAGAGGATGTAAGCCTTAGAGGATGTAAGCCTTAGAGGATGTAAGCCTTAGAGGAGTAAGAGGATGTGCCTTAGAGGATGTAAGCCTTAGAGGATGTAAAAGAGGATGTAAGCCTTAGAGGATGTGCTCCTTAGAGGATGAAAAGAGGATGTAGAGGATGTAAGAGAGGATGTAAGCCTTAGAGGATGTAAGCCTTAGAGGATGTAAGCCTTAGAGGATATAAGCCTTAGAGGATGAAAGAGAGGATGTAAGCCTTAGAGGATGTAAGCCTTAGAGGATGTAAGCCTTAGAGGATGAAAGAGAGGATGTAAGCCTTAGAGGATGTAAGCCTTAGAGGATGTAAGCCTTAGAGGATGTAAGAGAGGATGTAAGCCTTAGAGGATGTAAGCCTTAGAGGATGTAAGAGAGGATGTAAGCCTTAGAGGATGGAAAGAGAGGATGTAAGCCTTAGAGGATGTAAACCTTAGAGGATGTAAGCCTTAGAGGATGTAAGCCTTAGAGGATGTAAGAGAGGATGTAAGCCTTAGAGGATGTAAGCCTTAGAGGATGTAAGAGAGGATGTAAGCCTTAGAGGATGGAAAGAGAGGATGTAAGCCTTAGAGGATGTAAACCTTAGAGGATGTAAACCTTAGAGGATGAAAGAGAGGATGTAAGCCTTAGAGGATGAAAGAGAGGATGTAAGCCTTAGAGGATGTAAGCCTTAGAGGATGTAAGAGAGGATGTAAGCCTTAGAGGATGTAAGCCTTAGAGGATGATGAAAAGAGAGGATGTAAGCCTTAGAGGATGTAAGAGAGGATGTAAGCCTTAGAGGATGAAAGAGAGGATGTAAGCCTTAGAGGATGTAACCTTAGAGGATGTAAGAGAGGATGTAAGCCTTAGAGGATGAAAGAGAGGATGTAAGCCTTAGAGGATAAACCTTAGAGGATGTAAGCCTTAGAGGATGTAAGCCTTAGAGGATGTAAGCCTTAGAGGATGTAAGAGAGGATGTAAGCCTTAGAGGATGGAAAGAGAGGATGTAAGCCTTAGAGGATGTAAACCTTAGAGGATGTAAGCCTTAGAGGATGTAAGCCTTAGAGGAGGATGAAAAGAGAGGATGTAAGCCTTAGAGGATGTAAAAAGAGAGGATGTAAGCCTTAGAGGATGTAAGCCTTAGAGGATGTAAGAGGATGTAAGCCTTAGAGGATGAAAAGAGGATGTAAGCCTTAGAGGATGTAAACCTTAGAGGATGAAAGAGAGGATGTAAGCCTTAGAGGATGTAAGCCTTAGAGGATGTAAGAGAGGATGTAAGCCTTAGAGGATGTAAGCCTTAGAGGATGTAAGCCTTAGAGGATGTAAGAGAGGAGCCTTAGAGGATGTAAGCCTTAGAGGATGTAAGCCTTAGAGGATGTAGAGGATGTAAGCCTTAGAGGATGTAAAGAGGGATGTAAGGATTAGAGGATGAAAGCCTTAGAGGATGAAAAGAGGATGTAAGCCTTAGAGGATGTAAGCCTTAGAGGATGTAGAGGATGTAAGCCTTAGAGGGATGTAAAGAGAGGATGTAAGCCTTAGAGGATGTAAGCCTTAGAGGATGTAGAGGATGTAGAGGATGTAAGCCTTAGAGGATGTAAGCCTTAGAGGATGTAAGCCTTAGAGGATGTAAGCCTTAGAGGATGAAAGCCTTAGAGGATGTAAGCCTTAGAGGATGTAAGCCTAGAGGCCCTTAGAGGATGTAAGCCTTAGAGGATGTAAGAGGATGTAAGCCTTAGAGGATGAAAGAGAGGATGTAAGCCTTAGAGGATGTAAGCCTTAGAGGATGTAAGAGAGGATGTAAGCCTTAGAGGATGTAAGCCTTAGAGGATGTAAGAGAGGATGTAAACCTTAGAGGATGAAAGAGAGGATGTAAAGCCTTAGAGGATGTAAGCCTTAGAGGATGTAAGCCTTAGAGGATGTAAGCCTTAGAGGATGTAAGCCTTAGAGGATGAAAGAGAGGATGTAAGCCTTAGAGGATGGAAAGAGAGGATGTAAGCCTTAGAGGATGTAAACCTTAGAGGATGTAAGCCTTAGAGGATGTAAGCCTTAGAGGATGTAAGCCTTAGAGGATGTAAGCCTTAGAGGATAGAGGATGTAAGCCTTAGAGGATGTAAGCCTTAGAGGATGTAAGCCTTAGAGGATGTAAGCCTTAGAGGATGTAAGCCTTAGAGGATGTAAGCCTTAGAGGATGTAAGCCTTAGAGGATGAAAGCCTTAGAGGATGTAAGCCTTAGAGGATGTAAGCCTTAGAGGATGTAAGCCTTAGAGGATGAAAGCCTTAGAGGATGTAAGCCTTAGAGGATGTAAGCCTTAGAGGATGTAAGCCTTAGAGGATGTAAGCCTTAGAGGATGTAAACCTTAGAGGATGTAAGCCTTAGAGGATGTAAAGAGGATGTAAGCCTTAGAGGATGAAAGAGGATGTAAGCCTTAGAGGATGTAAGAGGATGTAAGCCTTAGAGGATGAAAGAGGATGTAAGCCTTAGAGGATGTAAGCCTTAGAGGAGGATGAAAGAGAGGATGTAAGCCTTAGAGGATGTAAGAGGATGTAAGCCTTAGAGGATGTAAGCCTTAGAGGATGGATGGAAAGAGAGGATGTAAACCTTAGAGGATGTAAACCTTAGAGGATGTAAGCCTTAGAGGATGTAAGCCTTAGAGGATGAAAGAGAGGATGTAAGCCTTAGAGGATGTAAGAGAGGATGTAAGCCTTAGAGGATGAAAGAGAGGATGTAAGCCTTAGAGGATGAAAGAGAGGATGTAAGCCTTAGAGGATAGAGGATGAAAGTAAGCCTTAGAGGATGTAAGCCTTAGAGGATGTAAGCCTTAGAGGATGAAAGAGAGGATGTAAGCCTTAGAGGATGTTAGAGGATGTAAGCCTTAGAGGATGTAAGCCTTAGAGGATGTAAGCCTTAGAGGATATAAGCCTTAGAGGATGAAAGAGAGGATGTAAGCCTTAGAGGATGTAAAGAGGATGTAAGCCTGTAGGAGCCTTAGAGGATGAAAAGATGTAAGCCTTAGAGGATGTAGAGGATGAGAGGATGTTAGAGGATAAACCTTAGAGGATGAAAGAGAGGATGTAAGCCTTAGAGGATGAAAGAGAGGATGTAAGCCTTAGAGGATGTAAGCCTAGAGGATGTAAGCCTTAGAGGATGTAAGAGAGGATGTAAGCCTTAGAGGATTAGAGGATGTAAGCCTTAGAGGATGTAAGAGAGGATGTAAGCCTTAGAGGATGAAAGAGAGGATGTAAGCCTTAGAGGATGTAAGCCTTAGAGGATGTAAGCCTTAGAGGATGTAAGAGAGGATGTAAGCCTTAGAGGATGTAAGCCTTAGAGGATGTAAGCCTTAGAGGATGTAAGCCTTAGAGGATGAAAGAGAGGATGTAAGCCTTAGAGGATGTAAGAGGATGTAAGCCTTAGAGGATGGAAAGAGAGGATGTAAACCTTAGAGGATGTAAACCTTAGAGGATGTAAGCCTTAGAGGATGGAAAGAGGATGTAAGCCTTAGAGGATGTAAAAGAGAGGATGTAAGCCTTAGAGGATGTAAGCCTTAGAGGATGTAAGAGAGGATGTAAGCCTTAGAGGATGAAAGAGGATGTAAGCCTTTAGAGGATAAGTAAACCTTAGAGGATGTAAACCTTAGAGGATGTAAGAGGATAGAGGATGTAAGCCTTAGAGGATGAAAGAGAGGATGTAAGCCTTAGAGGGATAGAGGATGTAAGAGAGGATGTAAGCCTTAGAGGATGAAAGAGAGGATGTAAGCCTTAGAGGATGTAAGCCTTAGAGGATGTAAGAGAGGATGTAAGCCTTAGAGGATGTAAGCCTTAGAGGATGTAAGAGAGGATGTAAGCCTTAGAGGATGGAAAGAGAGGATGTAAGCCTTAGAGGATGTAAACCTTAGAGGATGTAAGCCTTAGAGGATGTAAGCCTTAGAGGATGTAAGAGAGGATGTAAGCCTTAGAGGATGTAAGCCTTAGAGGATGGAAAGAGGATGTAAGCCTTAGAGGATGGAAACCTTAGAGGATGTAAGCCTTAGAGGATGTAAGCCTTAGAGGATGAAAGGCCTTAGAGGATGTAAGCCTTAGAGGATAGAGGATGTAAGCCTTAGAGGATGTAGGAGCCTTAGAGGATGAAAAGAGAGGATGTAAGCCTTAGAGGATGTAAGCCTTAGAGGATGTAAGCCTTAGAGGATGTAAGCCTTAGAGGATGTAAGAGAGGATGTAAGCCTTAGAGGATGTAAGCCTTAGAGGATGTAAGCCTTAGAGGATGAAAAAGAGAGGATGTAAGCCTTAGAGGATGTAAGCCTTAGAGGATGTAAGCCTTAGAGGATGTAAGCCTTAGAGGATGAAAAGAGGATGGATGTAAGCCTTAGAGGATGTAAGCCTTAGAGGATGTAAGCCTTAGAGGATGTAAGAGAGGATGTAAGCCTTAGAGTATGTAAGCCTTAGAGGATGAAAGAGAGGATGTAAACCTTAGAGGATGAAGAGAGGATGTAAGCCTTAGAGTATGTAAGCCTTAGAGGATGTAAGCCTTAGAGGATGTAAGCCTTAGAGGATGTAAGAGAGGATGTAAGCCTTAGAGGATGGAAAGAGAGGATGTAAGCCTTAGAGGATGTAAACCTTAGAGGATGTAAGAGAGGATGAAAGCCTTAGAGGATGTAAGCCTTAGAGGATGTAAGCCTTAGAGGATGTAAGCCTTAGAGGATGAAAGCCTTAGAGGATGTAAGCCTTAGAGGATGTAAGCCTTAGAGGATGTAAGCCTTAGAGGATGAAAGAGAGGATGTAAGCCTTAGAGGATGTAAGCCTTAGAGGATGGAAAGAGAGGATGTAAGCCTTAGAGGATGTAAACCTTAGAGGATGTAAGAGAGGATGAAAGCCTTAGAGGATGTAAGCCTTAGAGGATGTAAGCCTTAGAGGATGTAAGCCTTAGAGGATGAAAGCCTTAGAGGATGTAAGCCTTAGAGGATGTAAGCCTTAGAGGATGTAAGCCTTAGAGGATGAAAGAGAGGATGTAAGCTTTAGAGGATGTAAGCCTTAGAGGATGTAAGCCTTAGAGGATGGAAAGAGAGGATGTAAGCCTTAGAGGATGAAAGAGAGGATGTAAGCCTTAGAGGATGTAAGCCTTAGAGGATGTAAGAGAGGATGTAAGCCTTAGAGTATGTAAGCCTTAGAGGATGTAAGCCTTAGAGGATGTAAGCCTTAGAGGATGTAAGCCTTAGAGGATGTAAGCCTTAGAGGATGTAAGAGAGGATGTAAGCCTTAGAGTATGTAAGCCTTAGAGGATGAAAGAGAGGATGTAAACCTTAGAGGATGAAAGAGAGGATGTAAGCCTTAGAGTATGTAAGCCTTAGAGGATGTAAGCCTTAGAGGATGAAAGCCTTAGAGGATGAAAGAGGGGATGTAAGCCTTAGAGTATGTAAGCCTTAGAGGATGTAAGAGAGGATGTAAACCTTAGAGGATGTAAACCTTAGAGGATGAAAGAGAGGATGTAAGCCTTAGAGGATGAAAGAGAGGATGTAAGCCTTAGAGGATGAAAGAGAGGATGTAAGCCTTAGAGGATGAAAGAGAGGATGTAAGCCTTAGAGGATGTAAGAGAGGATGTAAACCTTAGAGGATGAAAGAGAGGATGTAAACCTTAGAGGATGAAAGAGAGTATGTAAGCCTTAGAGGATGAAAGAGAGGATGTAAGCCTTAGAGTATGTAAGCCTTAGAGGATGTAAGAGAGTATGTAAGCCTTAGAGGATGTAAGCCTTAGAGTATGTAAGCCTTAGAGGATGAAAGCCTTAGAGGATGTAAGAGAGTATGTAAGCCTTAGAGGATGTAAGCCTTAGAGTATGTAAGCCTTAGAGTATGTAAGCCTTAGAGGATGTAAGAGAGGATGTAAACCTTAGAGGATGAAAGAGAGGATGTAAGCCTTAGAGGATGAAAGAGAGTATGTAAGAGAGGATGTAAGCCTTAGAGGATGTAAACCTTAGAGGATGAAAGAGAGGATGTAAGCCTTAGAGGATGTAAGCCTTAGAGTATGTAAGCCTTAGAGGATGAAAGCCTTAGAGGATGAAAGAGAGGATGTAAGCCTTAGAGTATGTAAGCCTTAGAGGATGTAAGCCTTAGAGTATGTAAGCCTTAGAGGATGTAAGCCTTAGAGTATGTAAGCCTTAGAGTATGTAAGCCTTAGAGGATGTAAGCCTTAGAGGATGTAAGCCTTAGAGTATGTAAGCCTTAGAGGATGTAAGCCTTAGAGGATGTAAGCCTTAGAGTATGTAAGCCTTAGAGGATGTAAGAGAGGATGTAAACCTTAGAGGATGTAAACCTTAGAGGATGAAAGAGAGGATGTAAGCCTTAGAGGATGAAAGAGAGGATGTAAACCTTAGAGGATGAAAGATAGGATGTAAACCTTAGAGGATGTAAGCCTTAGAGGATGAAAGAGAGGATGTAAACCTTAGAGGATGAAAGAGAGGATGTAAACCTTAGAGGATGTAAGCCTTAGAGGATGTAAGCCTTAGAGGATGAAAGAGAGGATGTAAACCTTAGAGGATGTAAGCCTTAGAGGATGAAAGAGAGGATGTAAACCTTAGAGGATGAAAGAGAGGATGTAAACCTTAGAGGATGTAAGCCTTAGAGGATGAAAGAGAGGATGTAAACCTTAGAGGATGTAAGAGAGGATGAAAGCCTTAGAGGATGTAAGCCTTAGAGGATGTAAGCCTTAGAGGATGTAAGCCTTAGAGGATGTAAGCCTTAGAGGATGAAAGCCTTAGAGGATGTAAGCCTTAGAGGATGTAAGCCTTAGAGGATGTAAGCCTTAGAGGATGAAAGAGAGGATGTAAGCCTTAGAGGATGTAAGCCTTAGAGGATGTAAGCCTTAGAGGATGGAAAGAGAGGATGTAAGCCTTAGAGGATGAAAGAGAGGATGTAAGCCTTAGAGGATGTAAGCCTTAGAGGATGTAAGAGAGGATGTAAGCCTTAGAGTATGTAAGCCTTAGAGGATGAAAGAGAGGATGTAAACCTTAGAGGATGAAAGAGAGGATGTAAGCCTTAGAGTATGTAAGCCTTAGAGGATGTAAGCCTTAGAGGATGTAAGCCTTAGAGGATGTAAGAGAGGATGTAAGCCTTAGAGGATGGAAAGAGAGGATGTAAGCCTTAGAGGATGTAAACCTTAGAGGATGTAAGAGAGGATGAAAGCCTTAGAGGATGTAAGCCTTAGAGGATGTAAGCCTTAGAGGATGTAAGCCTTAGAGGATGAAAGCCTTAGAGGATGTAAGCCTTAGAGGATGTAAGCCTTAGAGGATGTAAGCCTTAGAGGATGAAAGAGAGGATGTAAGCCTTAGAGGATGTAAGCCTTAGAGGATGGAAAGAGAGGATGTAAGCCTTAGAGGATGTAAACCTTAGAGGATGTAAGAGAGGATGAAAGCCTTAGAGGATGTAAGCCTTAGAGGATGTAAGCCTTAGAGGATGTAAGCCTTAGAGGATGAAAGCCTTAGAGGATGTAAGCCTTAGAGGATGTAAGCCTTAGAGGATGTAAGCCTTAGAGGATGAAAGAGAGGATGTAAGCCTTAGAGGATGTAAGCCTTAGAGGATGTAAGCCTTAGAGGATGGAAAGAGAGGATGTAAGCCTTAGAGGATGAAAGAGAGGATGTAAGCCTTAGAGGATGTAAGCCTTAGAGGATGTAAGAGAGGATGTAAGCCTTAGAGTATGTAAGCCTTAGAGGATGTAAGCCTTAGAGGATGTAAGCCTTAGAGGATGTAAGCCTTAGAGGATGTAAGCCTTAGAGGATGTAAGAGAGGATGTAAGCCTTAGAGTATGTAAGCCTTAGAGGATGAAAGAGAGGATGTAAACCTTAGAGGATGAAAGAGAGGATGTAAGCCTTAGAGTATGTAAGCCTTAGAGGATGTAAGCCTTAGAGGATGAAAGCCTTAGAGGATGAAAGAGGGGATGTAAGCCTTAGAGTATGTAAGCCTTAGAGGATGTAAGAGAGGATGTAAACCTTAGAGGATGTAAACCTTAGAGGATGAAAGAGAGGATGTAAGCCTTAGAGGATGAAAGAGAGGATGTAAGCCTTAGAGGATGAAAGAGAGGATGTAAGCCTTAGAGGATGAAAGAGAGGATGTAAGCCTTAGAGGATGTAAGAGAGGATGTAAACCTTAGAGGATGAAAGAGAGGATGTAAACCTTAGAGGATGAAAGAGAGTATGTAAGCCTTAGAGGATGAAAGAGAGGATGTAAGCCTTAGAGTATGTAAGCCTTAGAGGATGTAAGAGAGTATGTAAGCCTTAGAGGATGTAAGCCTTAGAGTATGTAAGCCTTAGAGGATGAAAGCCTTAGAGGATGTAAGAGAGTATGTAAGCCTTAGAGGATGTAAGCCTTAGAGTATGTAAGCCTTAGAGTATGTAAGCCTTAGAGGATGTAAGAGAGGATGTAAACCTTAGAGGATGAAAGAGAGGATGTAAGCCTTAGAGGATGAAAGAGAGTATGTAAGAGAGGATGTAAGCCTTAGAGGATGTAAACCTTAGAGGATGAAAGAGAGGATGTAAGCCTTAGAGGATGTAAGCCTTAGAGTATGTAAGCCTTAGAGGATGAAAGCCTTAGAGGATGAAAGAGAGGATGTAAGCCTTAGAGTATGTAAGCCTTAGAGGATGTAAGCCTTAGAGTATGTAAGCCTTAGAGGATGTAAGCCTTAGAGTATGTAAGCCTTAGAGTATGTAAGCCTTAGAGGATGTAAGCCTTAGAGGATGTAAGCCTTAGAGTATGTAAGCCTTAGAGGATGTAAGCCTTAGAGGATGTAAGCCTTAGAGTATGTAAGCCTTAGAGGATGTAAGAGAGGATGTAAACCTTAGAGGATGTAAACCTTAGAGGATGAAAGAGAGGATGTAAGCCTTAGAGGATGAAAGAGAGGATGTAAACCTTAGAGGATGAAAGATAGGATGTAAACCTTAGAGGATGTAAGCCTTAGAGGATGAAAGAGAGGATGTAAACCTTAGAGGATGAAAGAGAGGATGTAAACCTTAGAGGATGTAAGCCTTAGAGGATGTAAGCCTTAGAGGATGAAAGAGAGGATGTAAACCTTAGAGGATGTAAGCCTTAGAGGATGAAAGAGAGGATGTAAACCTTAGAGGATGAAAGAGAGGATGTAAACCTTAGAGGATGTAAGCCTTAGAGGATGAAAGAGAGGATGTAAACCTTAGAGGATGAAAGAGAGGATGTAAACCTTAGAGGATGTAAGCCTTAGAGGATGAAAGAGAGGATGTAAACCTTAGAGGATGAAAGAGAGGATGTAAACCTTAGAGGATGAAAGAGAGGATGTAAGCCTTAGAGGATGTAAACCTTAGAGGATGAAAGAGAGGATGTAAACCTTAGAGGATGAAAGAGAGGATGTAAGCCTTAGGGGATGTAAGCCTTAGAGGATGTAAGAGAGGATGTAAGCCTTAGAGTATGTAAGCCTTAGAGGATGTAAGCCTTAGAGGATGTAAGCCTTAGAGGATGTAAGCCTTAGAGGATGTAAGAGAGGATGTAAGCCTTAGAGTATGTAAGCCTTAGAGGATGAAAGAGAGGATGTAAACCTTAGAGGATGAAAGAGAGGATGTAAGCCTTAGAGTATGTAAGCCTTAGAGGATGTAAGCCTTAGAGGATGAAAGCCTTAGAGGATGAAAGAGGGGATGTAAGCCTTAGAGTATGTAAGCCTTAGAGGATGTAAGAGAGGATGTAAACATCCTCTAAGGCTTACATACTCTCTTACATCCTCTAAGGCTTACATACTCTAAGGCTTACATCCTCTCTTTCATCCTCTAAGGCTTACATACTCTCTTTCATCCTCTAAGGTTTAGGAATTTAGGAATTAAAACGAGGCCTCAAATCTCGACAGGCTCTGTTCAAAAAAGCCAAATCACAAGGCCAGGCTGCTGTCAAGGCCAGTTTTATTTTGGCAGAAGAGATCGCTAAATCAGCCCGGCCATTTACGGAGGGGGATTTCATCAAAAACTGCATGATTAAAGTTTGTGACGAAGTTTGCCCAGAAAAAAGGCAACTCTTTTTAAATGTGAGTCTGAGCAGAAACACCATTGCCGAGAGAGTAGACCAGTTGTCCATCAATCTAAAAGAGCAGCTTGTGAAAAAGGGAAAAGATTTTATTGCATATTCCTTGGCTGTGGATGAGAGCACCGACATTTCTGACATTGCCCAGTTGTCAATTTTCATCCGCGGAGTGGACTCCAACCTAAGCGTGACAGAGGAGTTTTTGGCTTTACGTCCTATGCATGGCACAACTACGGGGCATGATTTGTATGAAGAGGTGTCAAGATGTGTAAATGAGATGGAGCTGCCTTGGGAAAAACTCGTGGGTTTGACAACCGACGGAGCACCTGCGATGTGTGGACACAGGAGCGGACTGGTGGCGAAGATACGGGAAAAGATGCAAGAGGAAAACGCGACAGGTGAGCTGACAGCTTATCATTGTATCATACACCAGGAAGCGTTGTGCGGTAAAGCCTTGAAAATGGAGCATGTAATGAGCATCATCACGCGCACAGTTAACTTTATCAGAGCCAAAGGTTTGAATCACCGCCAGTTCAAGGCATTTCTGACGGAGTTAGAAACGGAGCATGGTGATTTGCCTTATCACACAGAGGTGCGATGGCTAAGCCAGGGAAAGGTGCTTCAAAGATGTTTCGAGCTTCGTGAGGAGATTTGTCTGTTCTTGGACAGCAAAGGGAAAGACACAACACAACTCCGAGACGAAATGTTTCTGTGTGAAATGGCTTTTCTGTGTGACATTACGAGTCATCTGAATGCAATAAACTTGCAGCTGCAGGGTCGGGATCGTGTCATCTCTGATATGTACAGTACAGTGAAGGCATTTAAAACCAAACTGACTCTGTGGGAGACGCAGATGCGGAAAGAAAATTTGAGCCACTTTCCCAGCTGCCAGACCATGAAAGAGAAGCTCTCTACCAGTGCGTTCCCGAGCACACAGTTGGCTGATAAAATAGGTATGCTTGCCGCTGACTTTCGACGCCGATTTGCTGACTTTGAAGCACAAAAAAGCAGGTTGGAACTGCTCGGTAACCCATTTGCTGTTGACGTGGAAAGCTCACCACCAAACCTCCAAATGGAGTTGATTGACCTCCAATGCAATGATGCACTGAGGGCAAAATATGCGGCAGTGGGTGCTGCGGAGTTCGCCCGTTTCCTCCCGGCACAATGCCCCAGCTGCGCATCCAGGCTGCTCAAACGTTGTCTATGTTTGGCAGCACATACCTGTGTGAACAACTGTTTTCTTTGATGAACCTGAACAAAACATCACACAGAAGTCGACTTACTGCTGAACACCTCCACTCAATTCTGAGGATTTCTTCAGCTCAGAGCCTTACCCCGAACATTGATGAACTTGTGGAAAAGATGGGACACCACCAAGTATCACCCTCAACCTCAAACAAGTGAACATTACTGTGCAATCACATATTTAGAGTTTTTACTCAGTTCAAGTTTAAAAGTTAAAATTTAATATTTGTTTTCACTGCATGTTACTTCTCCTTAAACAAAGTGTTGTTTTTGATTAATAGATTTTTGCACTTTATTTTTTTGTATTTCAATCCAATTATATTTTAAAAATATTTCAGTTGAGTGGATGATAGAAAATTGCTATTATTGTTTTTTCTTTGAAGTAAATTTAGCCCACTTTTGCTAAAATAGAAAATATAGTCTACTGATGGTGCCTTGAATACCGGTTTCTTTCATTTAATGTTCATGTTATGGGGATATTTATATAAAGGAAATTTGTCTTTTGTGTCTGTTGAAAATTAAAGATTACTGACAGAGCCATAAGAAAATATTGCTTTATTTATCTGATCATATTGTAATATATTTGTTAGGTTTTCAGTAGGTTCAATTAGGTTCACTAGACTATATGCGTCATTTAAAAATTTTTCAATGAACATTCGAACAGTCCGGCCCTCGTCTTGTAGCTGATTTTTTTAGAGGCTTACATCCTCTAAAACCTTCCGTTTTGCCATTTTTGATGGGTATCTGAAAGTTAATTTTACTGTGATGCTGACGACTGCTGTGCCAATAAATATTGAAATGAAGCAGCCTACTGCTCGGTGCGTCACCTTTGCATTGTGGGAAATGTAGTATTGGTGCGTGTAAAAGATCTGCGGGCTGCCGGCTTGCTGCGGGCCGGTTCTAATAATAAATCAAGATCATCCCAGGGGCCGTAAAAAACCTTCTTGCGGGCCGGATGTGGCCCGCGGGCCTTGACTCTGACATATGTGCCTTAGAGGATGTAAGCCTTAGAGGATGTAAACCTTAGAGGATGAAAGAGAGGATGTAAACCTTAGAGGATGTAAGCCTTAGAGTATGTAAGCCTTAGAGGATGAAAGAGAGGTTGTAAACCTTAGAGGATGTAAGCCTTAGAGGATGAAAGAGAGGTTGTAAACCTTAGAGTATGTAAGCCTTAGAGGATGAAAGAGAGGATGTAAGCCTTAGAGGATGTAAGCCTTAGAGTATGTAAGCCTTAGAGGATGAAAGAGAGGTTGTAAACCTTAGAGGATGTAAGCCTTAGAGGATGTAAGCCTTAGAGGATGAAAGAGAGGATGTAAGCCTTAGAGGATGTAAGCCTTAGAGGATGAAAGAGAGGATGTAAGCCTTAGAGAATGAAAGAGAGGATGTAAACCTTAGAGGATGAAAGAGAGGATGTAAGCCTTAGAGGATGAAAGAGAGGATGTAAGCCTTAGAGGATGAAAGAGAGGATGTAAGCCTTAGAGGATGGAAAGAGAGGATGTAAGCCTTAGAGGATGAAAGAGAGGATGTAAACCTTAGAGGATGTAAGCCTTAGAGGATGGAAAGAGAGGATGTAAGCCTTGGAGGATGTAAACCTTAGAGGATGTAAGAGAGGATGTAAGCCTTAGAGGATGGAAAGAGAGGATGTAAGCCTTAGAGGATGTAAACCTTAGAGGATGTAAGAGAGGATGTAAGCCTTAGAGGATGAAAGAGAGGATGTAAACCTTAGAGGATGTACGCCTTAGAGGATGTAAGAGAGGATGAAAGCCTTAGAGGATGGAAAGAGAGGATGTAAGCCTTAGAGGATGGAAAGAGATGATGTAAGCCTTAGAGGATGTAAACCTTAGAGGATGAAAGAGAGGATGTAAGCCTTAGAGGATGTAAACCTTAGAGGATGAAAGAGAGGATGTAAGCCTTAGAGGATGAAAGAGAGGATGTAAACCTTAGAGGATGTGCGCCTTAGAGGATGTAAGAGAGGATGAAAGCCTTAGAGGATGTAAGCCTTAGAGGATGAAAGCCTTAGAGGATGTAAGCCTTAGAGGATGTAAGCCTTAGAGGATGAAAGCCTTAGAGGATGTAAGCCTTAGAGGATGTAAGAGAGGATGTAAACCTTAGAGGATGTAAGCCTTAGAGGATGTAAGCCTTAGAGGATGTAAACCTTAGAGGATGAAAGCCTTAGAGGATGTAAGCCTTAGAGGATGTAAGAGAGGATGTAAACCTTAGAGGATGAAAGAGAGGATGTAAGCCTTAGAGGATGTACGCCTTAGAGGATGTAAGCCTTAGAGGATGTAAGCCTTAGAGGATGAAAGCCTTAGAGGATGAAAGCCTTAGAGGATGTAAGCCTTAGAGGATGTAAGCCTTAGAGGATGTAAGCCTTAGAGGATGGAAAGAGAGGATGTAAGCCTTAGAGGATGAAAGAGAGGATGTAAGCCTTAGAGGATGAAAGAGAGGATGTAAGCCTTAGAGGATGTAAGAGAGGATGTAAGCCTTAGAGGATGTACGCCTTAGAGGATGTAAGAGAGGATGTAAGCCTTAGAGGATGTAAGAGAGGATGTAAGCCTTAGAGGATGTAAGAGAGGATGTAAGCCTTAGAGGATGTAAGAGAGGATGTAAGCCTTAGAGGATGTACGCCTTAGAGGATGTAAGAGAGGATGTAAGCCTTAGAGGATGTAAGCCTTAGAGGATGAAAGAGAGGATATAAGCCTTAGAGGATGAAAGAGAGGATGTAAGCCTTAGAGGATGTAAGAGAGGATGTAAGCCTTAGAGGATGTACGCATATAGAGGATGTAAAGAGGATGTAAGCCTTAGAGGATGTAAGCCTTAGAGGATGTAAGAGAGGATGTAAGCCTTAGAGGATGTAAGAGAGGATGTAAGCCTTAGAGGATGAAAGAGAGGATGTAAGCCTTAGAGGATGTAAGAGAGGATGTAAGCCTTAGAGGATGAAAGAGAGGATGTAAGAGAGGATGTAAGCCTTAGAGGATGAAAGAGAGGATGTAAGCCTTAGAGGATGTAAGAGAGGATGTAAGCCTTAGAGGATGTAAGAGAGGATGTAAGCCTTAGAGGATGTAAGAGAGGATGTAAGCCTTAGAGGATGTACGCCTTAGAGGATGAAAAAGAGAGGATGTAAGCCTTAGAGGATGTAAGAGAGGATGTAAGCCTTAGAGGATGTACGCCTTAGAGGATGTAAGAGAGGATGTAAGCCTTAGAGGATGTAAGCCTTAGAGTATGTAAGGCTTAGAGGATATAAGCCTTAGAGGATGAAAGAGAGGATGTAAGCCTTAGAGGATGTAAGCCTTAGAGGATGTAAGCCTTAGAGGATGGAAAGAGAGGATGTAAGCCTTAGAGGATGTAAACCTTAGAGGATGTAAGAGAGGATATAAGCCTTAGAGGATGGAAAGAGAGGATGTAAGCCTTAGAGGATGTAAACCTTAGAGGATGTAAGAGAGGATGTAAGCCTTAGAGGATGAAAGAGAGGATGTAAACCTTAGAGGATGTACGCCTTAGAGGATGTAAGAGAGGATGAAAGCCTTAGAGGATGGAAAGAGAGGATGTAAGCCTTAGAGGATGGAAAGAGAGGATGTAAGCCTTAGAGGATGTAAACCTTAGAGGATGAAAGAGAGGATGTAAGCCTTAGAGGATGTAAACCTTAGAGGATGAAAGAGAGGATGTAAGCCTTAGAGGATGAAAGAGAGGATGTAAACCTTAGAGGATGTACGCCTTAGAGGATGTAAGAGAGGATGAAAGCCTTAGAGGATGTAAGCCTTAGAGGATGAAAGCCTTAGAGGATGTAAGCCTTAGAGGATGTAAGCCTTAGAGGATGAAAGCCTTAGAGGATGTAAGCCTTAGAGGATGTAAGAGAGGATGTAAACCTTAGAGGATGTAAGCCTTAGAGGATGTAAGCCTTAGAGGATGTAAACCTTAGAGGATGAAAGCCTTAGAGGATGTAAGCCTTAGAGGATGTAAGAGAGGATGTAAACCTTAGAGGATGAAAGAGAGGATGTAAGCCTTAGAGGATGTACGCCTTAGAGGATGTAAGCCTTAGAGGATGTAAGCCTTAGAGGATGTAAGCCTTAGAGGATGTAAGCCTTAGAGGATGTAAGCCTTAGAGGATGGAAAGAGAGGATGTAAGCCTTAGAGGATAAAAGCCTTAGAGGATGTAAGCCTTAGAGGATGTAAGCCTTAGAGGATGTAAGCCTTAGAGGATGTAAGAGAGGATGTAAGCCTTAGAGGATGAAAGAGAGGATGTAAGCCTTAGAGGATGAAAGAGAGGATGTAAGCCTTAGAGGATGAAAGAGAGGATGTAAACCTTAGAGGATGTGCGCCTTAGAGGATGTAAGAGAGGATGAAAGCCTTAGAGGATGTAAGCCTTAGAGGATGAAAGCCTTAGAGGATGTAAGCCTTAGAGGATGTAAGCCTTAGAGGATGAAAGCCTTAGAGGATGTAAGCCTTAGAGGATGTAAGAGAGGATGTAAACCTTAGAGGATGTAAGCCTTAGAGGATGTAAGCCTTAGAGGATGTAAACCTTAGAGGATGAAAGCCTTAGAGGATGTAAGCCTTAGAGGATGTAAGAGAGGATGTAAACCTTAGAGGATGAAAGAGAGGATGTAAGCCTTAGAGGATGTACGCCTTAGAGGATGTAAGCCTTAGAGGATGTAAGCCTTAGAGGATGAAAGCCTTAGAGGATGTAAGCCTTAGAGGATGTAAGCCTTAGAGGATGTAAGCCTTAGAGGATGGAAAGAGAGGATGTAAGCCTTAGAGGATAAAAGCCTTAGAGGATGTAAGCCTTAGAGGATGTAAGCCTTAGAGGATGTAAGCCTTAGAGGATGTAAGAGAGGATGTAAGCCTTAGAGGATGAAAGAGAGGATGTAAGCCTTAGAGGATGAAAGAGAGGATGTAAGCCTTAGAGGATGTAGAGAGGATGTAAGCCTTAGAGGATGCCTTAGAGGAAGAGAGGATGTAAGCCTTAGAGGATGTAAGAGAGGATGTAAGCCTTAGAGGATGTAAGAGAGGATGTAAGCCTTAGAGGATGTAAGCCTTAGAGGATGTACGCCTTAGAGGATGTAAGAGAGGATGTAAGCCTTAGAGGATGTAAGCCTTAGAGGATGAAAGAGAGGATATAAGCCTTAGAGGATGAAAGAGAGGATGTAAGCCTTAGAGGATGTAAGAGAGGATGTAAGCCTTAGAGGATGTACGCCTTAGAGGATGTAAGAGAGGATGTAAGCCTTAGAGGATGTAAGCCTTAGAGGATGTAAGAGAGGATGTAAGCCTTAGAGGATGTAAGAGAGGATGTAAGCCTTAGAGGATGAAAGAGAGGATGTAAGCCTTAGAGGATGTAAGAGAGGATGTAAGCCTTAGAGGATGAAAGAGAGGATGTAAGAGAGGATGTAAGCCTTAGAGGATGTAAGAGAGGATGTAAGCCTTAGAGGATGTAAGAGAGGATGTAAGCCTTAGAGGATGTAAGAGAGGATGTAAGCCTTAGAGGATGTACGCCTTAGAGGATGAAAGAGAGGATGTAAGCCTTAGAGGATGTAAGAGAGGATGTAAGCCTTAGAGGATGTACGCCTTAGAGGATGTAAGAGAGGATGTAAGCCTTAGAGGATGTAAGCCTTAGAGTATGTAAGGCTTAGAGGATATAAGCCTTAGAGGATGAAAGAGAGGATGTAAGCCTTAGAGGATGTAAGCCTTAGAGGATGTAAGCCTTAGAGGATGGAAAGAGAGGATGTAAGCCTTAGAGGATGTAAACCTTAGAGGATGTAAGAGAGGATATAAGCCTTAGAGGATGGAAAGAGAGGATGTAAGCCTTAGAGGATGTAAACCTTAGAGGATGTAAGAGAGGATGTAAGCCTTAGAGGATGAAAGAGAGGATGTAAACCTTAGAGGATGTACGCCTTAGAGGATGTAAGAGAGGATGAAAGCCTTAGAGGATGGAAAGAGAGGATGTAAGCCTTAGAGGATGGAAAGAGAGGATGTAAGCCTTAGAGGATGTAAACCTTAGAGGATGAAAGAGAGGATGTAAGCCTTAGAGGATAGAGGATGTAAACCTTAGAGGGATAGAGGAAAGAGAGGATGTAAGCCTTAGAGGATGAAAGAGAGGATGTAAACCTTAGAGGATGTACGCCTTAGAGGATGTAAGAGAGGATGAAAGCCTTAGAGGGATGAAAGCCTTAGAGGATGTAAGCCTTAGAGGATGTAAGCCTTAGAGGATGAAAGCCTTAGAGGATGTAAGCCTTAGAGGATGTAAGAGAGGATGTAAACCTTAGAGGATGTAAGCCTTAGAGGATGTAAGCCTTAGAGGATGTAAACCTTAGAGGATGAAAGCCTTAGAGGATGTAAGCCTTAGAGGATGTAAACCTTAGAGGATGAAAGAGAGGATGTAAGCCTTAGAGGATGTAAGCCTTAGAGGGATAGAGGATGAAAGCCTTAGAGGATGTAAGCCTTAGAGGATTAGAGGATGTAAGCCTTAGAGGATGAAAGAGAGGATGTAAGCCTTAGAGGATGTAAGCCTTAGAGGATGTAAGCCTTAGAGGGAGAGAGGTAAGCCTTAGAGGATGAAAGAGAGGATGTAAGCCTTAGAGGATGTAAGCCTTAGAGGATGAAAGAGAGGATGTAAGCCTTAGAGGATGTAAGCCTAGAGGATGTAGAGGATGTTAGAGGATGAAAGAGAGGATGTAAGCCTTAGAGGATGACGCCTTAGAGGAGAGGATGTAAGCCTTAGAGGATGTAAGCCTTAGAGGATGAGAGGATGTAAGCCTTAGAGGATGAAAGAGAGGATGTAAGCCTTAGAGGATGTATGAGAGGATGTAAGCCTTAGAGGATGTACGCCTTAGAGGATGTAAGAGAGGATGTAAGCCTTAGAGGATGTAAGCCTTAGAGGATGAAAGAGAGGATGTAAGCCTTAGAGGATGTAAGCCTTAGAGGATGAAAGAGAGGATGTAAGCCTTAGAGGATGAAAGAGAGGATGTAAACCTTAGAGGATGTAAGCCTTAGAGGATGGAAAGAGAGGATGTAAGCCTTGGAGGATGTAAACCTTAGAGGATGTAAGAGAGGATGTAAGCCTTAGAGGATGTAAGAGAGGATGTAAGCCTTAGAGGATGAAAGAGAGGATGTAAACCTTAGAGGATGTACGCCTTAGAGGATGTAAGAGAGGATGAAAGCCTTAGAGGATGGAAAGAGAGGATGTAAGCCTTAGAGGATGGAAAGAGAGGATGTAAGCCTTAGAGGATGTAAACCTTAGAGGATGAAAGAGAGGATGTAAGCCTTAGAGGATGTAAACCTTAGAGGATGAAAGAGAGGATGTAAGCCTTAGAGGATGAAAGAGAGGATGTAAACCTTAGAGGATGTGCGCCTTAGAGGATGTAAGAGAGGATGAAAGCCTTAGAGGATGTAAGCCTTAGAGGATGAAAGCCTTAGAGGATGTAAGCCTTAGAGGATGTAAGCCTTAGAGGATGAAAGCCTTAGAGGATGTAAGCCTTAGAGGATGAGAGGATGTAAACCTTAGAGGATGTAAGCCTTAGAGGATGTAAGCCTTAGAGGATGTAAGCCTTAGAGGATGAAAGCCTTAGAGGATGTAAGCCTTAGAGGATGTAAGAGAGGATGTAAACCTTAGAGGATGAAAGAGAGGATGTAAGCCTTAGAGGATGAAAGCCTTAGAGGATGTAAGCCTTAGAGGATGTAAGCCTTAGAGGATGAAAGCCTTAGAGGATGAAAGCCTTAGAGGATGTAAGCCTTAGAGGATGTAAGCCTTAGAGGATGGAAAGAGAGGATGTAAGCCTTAGAGGATAAAAGCCTTAGAGGATGTAAGCCTTAGAGGATGTAAGCCTTAGAGGATGTAAGCCTTAGAGGATGTAAGAGAGGATGTAAGCCTTAGAGGATGAAAGAGAGGATGTAAGCCTTAGAGGATGAAAGAGGATGTAAGCCTTAGAGGATGTAAGAGAGGATGTAAGCCTTAGAGGATGTAAGGAGAGGATGTAAGCCTTAGAGGATGTAAGAGAGGATGTAAGCCTTAGAGGATGTAAGAGAGGATGTAAGCCTAGAGGATAGAGGATGTAAGAGAGGATGTAAGCCTTAGAGGATGCCTTAGAGGATGTAAGCCTTAGAGGATGAAAGAGAGGATATAAGCCTTAGAGGATGAAAGAGAGGATGTAAGCCTTAGAGGATGTAAGAGAGGATGTAAGCCTTAGAGGATGTAAGCCTTAGAGGATGAAAGAGAGGATGTAAGCCTTAGAGGATGTAAGCCTTAGAGGATGTAAGAGAGGATGTAAGCCTTAGAGGATGTAAGAGAGGATGTAAGCCTTAGAGGATGAAAGAGAGGATGTAAGCCTTAGAGGATGTAAGAGAGGATGTAAGCCTTAGAGGATGAAAGAGAGGATGTAAAGAGAGGATGTAAGCCTTAGAGGATGAAAGAGAGGATGTAAGCCTTAGAGGATGTAAGAGAGGATGTAAGCCTTAGAGGATGTAAGAGAGGATGTAAGCCTTAGAGGATGTAAGCCTTAGAGGATGAAAGAGAGGATGTAAGCCTTAGAGGATGTAAGCCTTAGAGGATGTAAGCCTTAGAGGATGTAAGCCTTAGAGGATGTAAGAGAGGATGTAAGCCTTAGAGGATGTAAGCCTTAGAGTATGTAAGCCTTAGAGGATATAAGCCTTAGAGGATGAAAGAGAGGATGTAAGCCTTAGAGGATGTAAGCCTTAGAGGATGTAAGCCTTAGAGGATGAAAGAGAGGATGTAAGCCTTAGAGGATGTAAACCTTAGAGGATGTAAGAGAGGATATAAGCCTTAGAGGATGGAAAGAGAGGATGTAAGCCTTAGAGGATGTAAACCTTAGAGGATGTAAGAGAGGATGTAAGCCTTAGAGGATGAAAGAGAGGATGTAAACCTTAGAGGATGTAAGCCTTAGAGGATGTAAGAGAGGATGTAAGCCTTAGAGGATGGAAAGAGAGGATGTAAGCCTTAGAGGATGGAAAGAGAGGATGTAAGCCTTAGAGGATGTAAACCTTAGAGGATGAAAAGAGGATGTAAGCCTTAGAGGATGTAAGCCTTAGAGGATGAAAGAGAGGATGTAAGCCTTAGAGGATGTAAGCCTTAGAGGATGTAAGAGAGGATGTAAGCCTTAGAGGATGTAAGAGAGGATGAAAGCCTTAGAGGATGTAAGCCTTAGAGGATGTAAGCCTTAGAGGATGAAAGCCTTAGAGGATGTAAGCCTTAGAGGATGAAGAGAGGATGTAAACCTTAGAGGATGTAAGCCTTAGAGGATGTAAGCCTTAGAGGATGTAAACCTTAGAGGATGAAAGCCTTAGAGGATGTAAGCTTAGAGGATAGAGGATGTAAGAGAGGATGTAAACCTTAGAGGATGAAAGAGAGGATGTAAGCCTTAGAGGATGTAAGCCTTAGAGGATGTAAGCCTTAGAGGATGGAAAGAGAGGATGTAAGCCTTAGAGGATGTAAGCCTTAGAGGATGTAAGAGAGGATGTAAGCCTTAGAGGATGAAAGAGAGGATGTAAACCTTAGAGGATAAAAGCCTTAGAGGATGTAAGCCTTAGAGGATGTAAGCCTTAGAGGATGGAAAGAGAGGATGTAAGCCTTAGAGGATGAAAGAGAGGATGTAAGCCTTAGAGGATGTAAGCCTTAGAGGATTAGAGGATGTAAGAGAGGATGTAAGCCTTAGAGGATGTAAACCTTAGAGGATGAAAGAGAGGATGTAAGCCTTAGAGGATGAAAGAGAGGATGTAAACCTTAGAGGATGTAAGCCTTAGAGGATGTAAGAGAGGATGAAAGCCTTAGAGGATGTAAGCCTTAGAGGATGAAAGCCTTAGAGGATGTAAGCCTTAGAGGATGTAAGCCTTAGAGGATGAAAGCCTTAGAGGATGTAAGCCTTAGAGGATGTAAGAGAGGATGTAAACCTTAGAGGATGTAAGCCTTAGAGGATGTAAGCCTTAGAGGATGTAAACCTTAGAGGATGAAAGCCTTAGAGGATGTAAGCCTTAGAGGATGTAAGAGAGGATGTAAACCTTAGAGGATGAAAGAGAGGATGTAAGCCTTAGAGGATGTATAAGCCTTAGAGGATGTAAGCCTTAGAGGATGTAAGCCTTAGAGGATGAAAGCCTTAGAGGATGTAAGCCTTAGAGGATGTAAGCCTTAGAGGATGTAAGCCTTAGAGGATGGAAAGAGAGGATGTAAGCCTTAGAGGATAAAAGCCTTAGAGGATGTAAGCCTTAGAGGATGTAAGCCTTAGAGGATGTAAGCCTTAGAGGATGTAAGAGAGGATGTAAGCCTTAGAGGATGAAAGAGAGGATGTAAGCCTTAGAGGATGAAAGAGAGGATGTAAGCCTTAGAGGATGTAAGAGAGGATGTAAGCCTTAGAGGATGTAAGCCTTAGAGGATGTAAGAGAGGATGTAAGCCTTAGAGGATGTAAGAGAGGATGTAAGCCTTAGAGGATGTAAGAGAGGATGTAAGCCTTAGAGGATGTAAGAGAGGATGTAAGCCTTAGAGGATGTAAGCCTTAGAGGATGTAAGAGAGGATGTAAGCCTTAGAGGATGTAAGCCTTAGAGGATGAAAGAGAGGATATAAGCCTTAGAGGATGAAAGAGAGGATGTAAGCCTTAGAGGATGTAAGAGAGGATGTAAGCCTTAGAGGATGTAAGCCTTAGAGGATGTAAGAGAGGATGTAAGCCTTAGAGGATGTAAGCCTTAGAGGATGTAAGAGAGGATGTAAGCCTTAGAGGATGTAAGAGAGGATGTAAGCCTTAGAGGATGAAAGAGAGGATGTAAGCCTTAGAGGATGTAAGAGAGGATGTAAGCCTTAGAGGATGAAAGAGAGGATGTAAGAGAGGATGTAAGCCTTAGAGGATGTAAGAGAGGATGTAAGCCTTAGAGGATGTAAGAGAGGATGTAAGCCTTAGAGGATGTAAGAGAGGATGTAAGCCTTAGAGGATGTAAGCCCTAGAGGATGAAAGAGAGGATGTAAGCCTTAGAGGATGTAAGAGAGGGTAAGCCTTAGAGGATGTAGGGAGCCTTAGAGGATGTAAGAGAGGATGTAAGCCTTAGAGGATGTAAGCCTTAGAGGTAAGCCTTAGAGGATGTAAGCCTTAGAGGATGAAAGAGAGGATGTAAGCCTTAGAGGATGTAAAAGAGGATGAAAAGCCTTAGAGGATGTAAGCCTTTAGAGGATGAAAGAAGGATGTAAGCCTTAGAGGATGTAAACCTTAGAGGATGTAAGAGAGGATGTAAGCCTTAGAGGATGAAAGAGAGGATGTAAACCTTAGAGGATGTAAGCCTTAGAGGATGTAAGAGGATGAAAGCCTTAGAGGATGGAAAGAGAGGATGTAAGCCTTAGAGGATGAAAGAGAGGATGTAAGCCTTAGAGGATGTAAACCTTAGAGGATGAAAGAGAGGATGTAAACCTTAGAGGATGTAGAGGATGTTAGAGGATGAAAGAGAGGATGTAAGCCTTAGAGGATGAAAGCCTTAGAGGATGTAAGCCTTAGAGGATGTAAGCCTTAGAGGATGAAAGAGAGGATGTAAGCCTTAGAGGCCTTAGAGGATGTAAACCTTAGAGGATGTAGAGGATGTAAGCCTTAGAGGATGTAAACCTTAGAGGATGTAAGCCTTAGAGGATGTAAGCCTTAGAGGAGAGAGGATGTAAAAGAGGATGAAAGAGAGGATGTAAGCCTTAGAGGATAGAGAGGATGTAAGCCTTAGAGGATGTAAGCCTTAGAGGATGAAAGCCTTAGAGGATGAAAGCCTTAGAGGATGTAAGCCTTAGAGGATGAAAGAGAGGATGTAAGCCTTAGAGGATAAAAGCCTTAGAGGATGTAAGCCTTAGAGGATGTAAGCCTTAGAGGATGTAAGCCTTAGAGGATGTAAGAGAGGATGTAAGCCTTAGAGGATGAAAGAGAGGATGTAAGCCTTAGAGGATGAAAGAGAGGATGTAAGCCTTAGAGGATGTAGAGGCCTTAGAGGATGTAAGAGAGGATGCCTTAGAGGATGTTAGAGGATGTAAGCCTTAGAGGATGTAAGAGAGGATGTAAGCCTTAGAGGATGGAAAGAGAGGATGTAAGCCTTAGAGGATGTACGCCTTAGAGGATGTAAGAGAGGATGTAAGCCTTAGAGGATGTAAGCCTTAGAGGATGAAAGAGAGGATATAAGCCTTAGAGGATGAAAGAGAGGATGTAAGCCTTAGAGGATGTAAGAGAGGATGTAAGCCTTAGAGGATGTAAGCCTTAGAGGATGTAAGAGAGGATGTAAGCTTAGAGGATTAGAGGATGTAAGCCTTAGAGGATGTAAGAGAGGATGTAAGCCTTAGAGGATGTAAGAGAGGATGTAAGCCTTAGAGGATGTAAGAGAGGATGTAAGCCTTAGAGGATGAAAGAGAGGATGTAAGCCTTAGAGGATGTAAGAGAGGATGTAAGCCTTAGAGGATGAAAGAGAGGATGTAAGAGAGGATGTAAGCCTTAGAGGATGCCTTAGAGGAAGAGAGGATGTAAGCCTTAGAGGATGAAAGAGAGGATGTAAGCCTTAGAGGATTAGAGGATGTAAGCCTTAGAGGATGTAAGCCTTAGAGGATGTAAACCTTAGAGGATGAAAGAGAGGATGTAAGCCTTAGAGGATGTAAAGAGGATGTAAGCCTTAGAGGATGAAAGAGAGGATGTAAACCTTAGAGGATGTAAGCCTTAGAGGATGAAAGAGATGTAAACCTTAGAGGATGTAAGCCTTAGAGGATGAAAGAGAGGATGTAAGCCTTAGAGGATGTAAGCCTTAGAGGATGTAAGCCTTAGAGGATGAAAGAGAGGATGTAAACCTTAGAGGATGTAAGGATGTAAGCCTTAGAGGATGTAAGCCTTAGAGGATGAAAGAGAGGATGTAAGCCTTAGAGGATGTAAGCCTTAGAGGATGAAAAGAGAGGATGTAAGCCTTAGAGGATGAAAGAGAGGATGTAAACCTTAGAGGATGAAAGAGAGGATGTAAGCCTTAGAGGATGAAAGCCTTAGAGGATGTAAGCCTTAGAGGAGAGGATGTAAGAGAGGATGTAAGCCTTAGAGGATGTAAGCCTTAGAGGATGAAAGAGAGGATGTAAGCCTTAGAGGATAGAGGATGTAAAGCCTTAGAGGATGTAAGCCTTAGAGGATGTAAAGAGAGGATGTAAGCCTTAGAGGATGTAAGCCTTAGAGGATGTAAGAGAGGATGTAAGCCTTAGAGGATGAAAAAGAGAGGATGTAAGCCTTAGAGGATGTAAACCTTAGAGGATGTAAGAGAGGATGTAAGCCTTAGAGGATGAAAGAGAGGATGTAAACCTTAGAGGATGTAAGCCTTAGAGGATGTAAGAGAGGATGAAAGCCTTAGAGGATGGAAAGAGAGGATGTAAGCCTTAGAGGATGGAAAGAGAGGATGTAAGCCTTAGAGGATGTAAACCTTAGAGGATGAAAAGAGAGGATGTAAGCCTTAGAGGATGTAAACCTTAGAGGATGAAAGAGAGGATGTAAGCCTTAGAGGATGAAAGAGAGGATGTAAACCTTAGAGGATTAAGCCTTAGAGGATGGAAAGAGAGGATGAAAGCCTTAGAGGATGTAAGCCTTAGAGGATGAAAGCCTTAGAGGATGTAAGCCTTAGAGGATGTAAGCCTTAGAGGATGAAAGCCTTAGAGGATGTAAGCCTTAGAGGATGTAAGAGAGGAGCCTTAGAGGATGTAAGCCTTAGAGGATGTAAGCCTTAGAGGATGAAAGCCTTAGAGGATGAAAGCCTTAGAGGATGTAAGCCTTAGAGGATGTAAGAGAGGATGCCTTAGAGGATGAAAGAGAGGATGTAAAGCCTTAGAGGATGTAAGCCTTAGAGGATGTAAGCCAGAGGATTAGAGGATGGTTTTAGAGGATGAAAGCCTTAGAGGATGAAAGCCTTAGAGGATGAAAGAGAGGAGCCTTAGAGGATGGAAAGAGAGGATGTAAGCCTTAGAGGATAAAAGCCTTAGAGGATGTAAGCCTTAGAGGATGTAAGCCTTAGAGGATGTAAGCCTTAGAGGATGTAAGAGAGGATGTAAGCCTTAGAGGATGAAAGAGAGGATGTAAGCCTTAGAGGATGAAAGAGAGGATGTAAGCCTTAGAGGATGTAAGAGAGGATGTAAGCCTTAGAGGATGTACGCCTTAGAGGATGTAAGAGAGGATGTAAGCCTTAGAGGATGTAAGAGAGGATGTAAGCCTTAGAGGATGTAAGAGAGGATGTAAGCCTTAGAGGATGAAAGAGAGGATGTAAGCCTTAGAGGATGTAAGCCTTAGAGGATGTAGAGGATGTAAGCCTTAGAGGATGTAAGCCTTAGAGGATGAAAGAGAGGATATAAGCCTTAGAGGATGAAAGAGAGGATGTAAGCCTTAGAGCCTTAGAGGATGTAAGAGAGGATGTAAGCCTTAGAGGATGCCTTAGAGGATGTAAGAGAGGATGTAAGCCTTAGAGGATGTAAGAGAGGATGTAAGCCTTAGAGGATGAGGATGTAAGCCTTAGAGGATGTAAGAGAGGATGTAAGCCTTAGAGGATGAAAGAGAGGATGTAAGAGAGGATGTAAGCCTTAGAGGATGTAAGAGAGGATGTAAGCCTTAGAGGATGTAAGAGAGGATGTAAGCCTTAGAGGGATGATGTAAGCCTTAGAGGATGTAAGAGAGGATGTAAGCCTTAGAGGATGTAAGAGAGGATGTAAGCCTTAGAGGATGTAAGATGTAAGAGAGGATGTAAGCCTTAGAGGATGTAAGCCTTAGAGGATGTAAGCCTTAGAGGATGAAAGAGAGGATGTAAGCCTTAGAGGATGTAAGCCTTAGAGGATGTAAGCCTTAGAGGATGTAAGAGAGGATGTAAGCCTTAGAGGATGTAAGCCTTAGAGGATGTAAACCTTAGAGGATGTAAACCTTAGAGGATGAAAGAGAGGATGTAAGCCTTAGAGGATGAAAGAGAGGATGTAAGCCTTAGAGGATGTAAGAGAGGATGTAAGCCTTAGAGGATGAAAGAGAGGATGTAAGCCTTAGAGGATGTAAGCCTTAGAGGATGTAAGAGAGGATGTAAGCCTTAGAGGATGTAAGCCTTAGAGGATGTAAGAGAGGATGTAAGCCTTAGAGGATGGAAAGAGAGGATGTAAGCCTTAGAGGATGTAAACCTTAGAGGATGTAAGAGAGGATGAAAGCCTTAGAGGATGTAAGCCTTAGAGGATGTAAGCCTTAGAGGATGTAAGCCTTAGAGGATGTAAAGAGAGGATGAAAGCCTTAGAGGATGTAAGCCTTAGAGGATGAAAGAGAGGATGTAAGCCTTAGAGGATGTAAGCCTTAGAGGATGTAAGCCTTAGAGGATGGAAAGAGAGGATGTAAGCCTTAGACGATGAAAGAGAGGATGTAAGCCTTAGAGGATAAAAGCCTTAGAGGATGTAAGCCTTAGAGGATGTAAGCCTTAGAGTATGTAAGCCTTAGAGGATGAAAGAGAGGTTGTAAACCTTAGAGGATGTAAGCCTTAGAGGATGTAAGCCTTAGAGTATGTAAGCCTTAGAGGATGAAAGAGAGGATGTAAGCCTTAGAGGATGTAAGCCTTAGAGGATGAAAGAGAGGATGTAAGCCTTAGAGGATGAAAGAGAGGATGTAAACCTTAGAGGATGAAAGAGAGGATGTAAGCCTTAGAGGATGAAAGAGAGGATGTAAGCCTTAGAGGAGGAGGATGTAAGCCTTAGAGGATGTAAGCCTTAGAGGATGGAAAGAGAGGATGTAAGCCTTAGAGGATGAAAGAGAGGATGTAAACCTTAGAGGATGTAAGCCTTAGAGGATGTAAAAGAGGATGTAAGCCTTGGAGGATGTAAGCCTTAGAGGATTAGAGGATGTAAGCCTTAGAGGATGGAAAGAGAGGATGTAAGCCTTAGAGGATGTAAACCTTAGAGGATGTAAGAGAGGATGTAAGCCTTAGAGGATGAAAGAGAGGATGTAAACCTTAGAGGATGTACGCCTTAGAGGATGTAAGAGAGGATGTAAGCCTTAGAGGATGAAAGAGAGGATGTAAGCCTTAGAGGATGGAAAGAGAGGATGTAAGCCTTAGAGGATGTAAGCCTTAGAGGATGAAAGAGAAGCCTTAGAGGATGTAAACCTTAGAGGATGAAAGAGAGGATGTAAGCCTTAGAGGATGAAAGAGAGGATGTAAACCTTAGAGGATGTAAACCTTAGAGGAAGAGAGGATGTAAGCCTTAGAGGATGTAAGCCTTAGAGGATGTAAGCCTTAGAGGATGTAAGCCTTAGAGGATGTAAGCCTTAGAGGATGAAAGCCTTAGAGGATGTAAGCCTTAGAGGATGAAAGAGAGGATGAAAGCCTTAGAGGATGAAAGCCTTAGAGGAGAGGATGTAAGCCTTAGAGGATGTAAGCCTTAGAGGATGGAAAGAGAGGATGTAAGCCTTAGAGGATAAAAGCCTTAGAGGATGTAAGCCTTAGAGGATGTAAGCCTTAGAGGATGTAAGCCTTAGAGGATGAAAGAGAGGATGTAAGCCTTAGAGGATGAAAGAGAGGATGTAAGCCTTAGAGGATGAAAGAGAGGATGTAAGCCTTAGAGGATGTAAGAGAGGATGTAAGCCTTAGAGGATGTACGCCTTAGAGGATGTAAGAGAGGATGTAAGCCTTAGAGGATGTAAGAGAGGATGTAAGCCTTAGAGGATGTAAGAGAGGATGTAAGCCTTAGAGGATGTAAGAGAGGATGTAAGCCTTAGAGGATGTACGCCTTAGAGGATGTAAGAGAGGATGTAAGCCTTAGAGGATGTAAGCCTTAGAGGATGAAAGAGAGGATATAAGCCTTAGAGGATGAAAGAGAGGATGTAAGCCTTAGAGGATGTAAGAGAGGATGTAAGCCTTAGAGGATGTACGCCTTAGAGGATGTAAGAGAGGATGTAAGCCTTAGAGGATGTAAGCCTTAGAGGATGTAAGAGAGGATGTAAGCCTTAGAGGATGTAAGAGAGGATGTAAGCCTTAGAGGATGAAAGAGAGGATGTAAGCCTTAGAGGATGTAAGAGAGGATGTAAGCCTTAGAGGATGAAAGAGAGGATGTAAGAGAGGATGTAAGCCTTAGAGGATGTAAGAGAGGATGTAAGCCTTAGAGGATGTAAGAGAGGATGTAAGCCTTAGAGGATGTAAGAGAGGATGTAAGCCTTAGAGGATGTACGCCTTAGAGGATGAAAGAGAGGATGTAAGCCTTAGAGGATGTAAGAGAGGATGTAAGCCTTAGAGGATGTACGCCTTAGAGGATGTAAGAGAGGATGTAAGCCTTAGAGGATGTAAGCCTTAGAGTATGTAAGGCTTAGAGGATATAAGCCTTAGAGGATGAAAGAGAGGATGTAAGCCTTAGAGGATGTAAGCCTTAGAGGATGTAAGCCTTAGAGGATGTAAGAGAGGATGTAAGCCTTAGAGGATGTAAGCCTTAGAGGATGTAAACCTTAGAGGATGTAAACCTTAGAGGATGAAAGAGAGGATGTAAGCCTTAGAGGATGAAAGAGAGGATGTAAGCCTTAGAGGATGTAAGAGAGGATGTAAGCCTTAGAGGATGAAAGAGAGGATGTAAGCCTTAGAGGATGTAAGCCTTAGAGGATGTAAGAGAGGATGTAAGCCTTAGAGGATGTAAGCCTTAGAGGATGTAAGAGAGGATGTAAGCCTTAGAGGATGGAAAGAGAGGATGTAAGCCTTAGAGGATGTAAACCTTAGAGGATGTAAGAGAGGATGAAAGCCTTAGAGGATGTAAGCCTTAGAGGATGTAAGCCTTAGAGGATGTAAGCCTTAGAGGATGTAAGCCTTAGAGGATGTAAGCCTTAGAGGATGAAAGAGAGGATGTAAGCCTTAGAGGATGTAAGCCTTAGAGGATGTAAGCCTTAGAGGATGGAAAGAGAGGATGTAAGCCTTAGACGATGAAAGAGGATAGAGGATAGAAAAGCCTTAGAGGATGTAAGAGGAGGATGTAAGCCTTAGAGGATGAAAGAGGATGTAAGCCTTAGAGGATGTAAGCCTTAGAGGATGTAGAGGATGAAAGAGAGGATGTAAGCCTTAGAGGATGTTAGAGGATGAAAGAGAGGATGTAAGCCTTAGAGGATGTAAGCCTTAGAGGATGTAAGCCTTAGAGGATAGAGGATGTAAGCCTTAGAGGATGAAAGAGAGGATGTAAGCCTTAGAGGATGAAAGAGAGGATGTAAGCCTTAGAGGATGTAAGCCTTAGAGGATGGAAAGAGAGGATGTAAGCCTTAGAGGATGAAAGAGAGGATGTAAACCTTAGAGGATGTAAGCCTTAGAGGATGGAAAGAGAGGATGTAAGCCTTGGAGGATGTAAACCTTAGAGGATGTAAGAGAGGATGTAAGCCTTAGAGGATGGAAAGAGAGGATGTAAGCCTTAGAGGATGTAAACCTTAGAGGATGTAAGAGAGGATGTAAGCCTTAGAGGATGAAAGAGAGGATGTAAACCTTAGAGGATGTACGCCTTAGAGGATGTAAGAGAGGATGAAAGCCTTAGAGGATGGAAAGAGAGGATGTAAGCCTTAGAGGATGGAAAGAGAGGATGTAAGCCTTAGAGGATGTAAACCTTAGAGGATGATGTAAGCCTTAGAGGATGTAAGCCTTAGAGGATGAAAGAGAGGATGTAAGCCTTAGAGGATGAAAGAGAGGATGTAAACCTTAGAGGATGTACGCCTTAGAGGATGTAAGAGAGGATGAAAGCCTTAGAGGATGTAAGCCTTAGAGGATGAAAGCCTTAGAGGATGTAAGCCTTAGAGGATGTAAGCCTTAGAGGATGAAAGCCTTAGAGGATGTAAGCCTTAGAGGATGTAAGAGAGGATGTAAACCTTAGAGGATGTAAGCCTTAGAGGATGTAAGCCTTAGAGGATGTAAACCTTAGAGGATGAAAGCCTTAGAGGATGTAAGCCTTAGAGGATGTAAGAGAGGATGTAAGCCTTAGAGGATGAAAGAGAGGATGTAAGCCTTAGAGGATGTAAGCCTTAGAGGATGTAAGCCTTAGAGGATGTAAGCCTTAGAGGATGAAAGCCTTAGAGGATGTAAGCCTTAGAGGATGTAAGCCTTAGAGGATGTAAGCCTTAGAGGATGGAAAGAGAGGATGTAAGCCTTAGAGGATAAAAGCCTTAGAGGATGTAAGCCTTAGAGGATGTAAGCCTTAGAGGATGTAAGCCTTAGAGGATGTAAGAGAGGATGTAAGCCTTAGAGGATGAAAGAGAGGATGTAAGCCTTAGAGGATGAAAGAGAGGATGTAAGCCTTAGAGGATGTAAGAGAGGATGTAAGCCTTAGAGGATGTAAGCCTTAGAGGATGTAAGAGAGGATGTAAGCCTTAGAGGATGTAAGAGAGGATGTAAGCCTTAGAGGATGTAAGAGAGGATGTAAGCCTTAGAGGATGTAAGAGAGGATGTAAGCCTTAGAGGATGTAAGCCTTAGAGGATGTAAGAGAGGATGTAAGCCTTAGAGGATGTAAGAGAGGATGAAAGAGAGGATATAAGCCTTAGAGGATGAAAGAGAGGATGTAAGCCTTAGAGGATGTAAGAGGATGTAAGCCTTAGAGGATGTAAGCCTTAGAGGATGTAGAGAGAGGATGTAAGCCTTAGAGGATGTAAGCCTTAGAGGATGTAAGAGAGGATGTAAGCCTTAGAGGATGTAAGAGAGGATGTAAGCCTTAGAGGATGAAAGAGAGGATGTAAGCCTTAGAGGATGTAAGAGAGGATGTAAGCCTTAGAGGATGAAAGAAGATGTAAGAGAGAGGATGTAAGCCTTAGAGGATGTAAGAGAGGATGTAAGCCTTAGAGGATGTAAGAGAGGATGTAAGCCTTAGAGGATGTAAGAGAGGATGTAAGCCTTAGAGGATGTACGCCTTAGAGGATGAAAGAGAGGATGTAAGCCTTAGAGGATGTAAGAGAGGATGTAAGCCTTAGAGGATGTACGCCTTAGAGGATGTAAGAGAGGATGTAAGCCTTAGAGGATGTAAGCCTTAGAGTATGTAAGGCTTAGAGGATATAAGCCTTAGAGGATGAAAGAGAGGATGTAAGCCTTAGAGGATGTAAGCCTTAGAGGATGTAAGCCTTAGAGGATGTAAGAGAGGATGTAAGCCTTAGAGGATGTAAGCCTTAGAGGATGTAAACCTTAGAGGATGTAAACCTTAGAGGATGAAAGAGAGGATGTAAGCCTTAGAGGATGAAAGAGAGGATGTAAGCCTTAGAGGATGTAAGAGAGGATGTAAGCCTTAGAGGATGAAAGAGAGGATGTAAGCCTTAGAGGATGTAAGCCTTAGAGGATGTAAGAGAGGATGTAAGCCTTAGAGGATGTAAGCCTTAGAGGATGTAAGAGAGGATGTAAGCCTTAGAGGATGGAAAGAGAGGATGTAAGCCTTAGAGGATGTAAACCTTAGAGGATGTAAGAGAGGATGAAAGCCTTAGAGGATGTAAGCCTTAGAGGATGTAAGCCTTAGAGGATGTAAGCCTTAGAGGATGTAAGCCTTAGAGGATGAAAGCCTTAGAGGATGTAAGCCTTAGAGGATGAAAGAGAGGATGTAAGCCTTAGAGGATGTAAGCCTTAGAGGATGTAAGCCTTAGAGGATGGAAAGAGAGGATGTAAGCCTTAGAGGATGAAAGAGAGGATGTAAGCCTTAGAGGATAAAAGCCTTAGAGGATGTAAGCCTTAGAGGATGTAAGCCTTAGAGGATGTAAGCCTTAGAGGATGAAAGAGAGGATGTAAGCCTTAGAGGATGAAAGAGAGGATGTAAGCCTTAGAGGATGTAAGCCTTAGAGGATGTAAGCCTTAGAGGATGTAAGCCTTAGAGGATGAAAGAGAGGATGTAAGCCTTAGAGGATGTAAGCCTTAGAGGATGGAAAGAGAGGATGTAAGCCTTAGAGGATAAAAGCCTTAGAGGATGTAAGCCTTAGAGGATGTAAGCCTTAGAGGATGTAAGCCTTAGAGGATGTAAGAGAGGATGTAAGCCTTAGAGGATGTAAGAGAGGATATAAGCCTTAGAGGATGAAAGAGAGGATGTAAGCCTTAGAGGATGTAAGAGAGGATGTAAGCCTTAGAGGATGTACGCCTTAGAGGATGTAAGAGAGGATGTAAGCCTTAGAGGATGTAAGAGGAGGATGTAAGAGAGGATGTAAGAGAAGCCTTAGAGGATGTAAGAGAGGATGTAAGCCTTAGAGGATGAAAGAGAGGATGTAAGCCTTAGAGGATGAAAGAGAGGATGTAAGCCTTAGAGGATGTAAGAGAGGATGTAAGCCTTAGAGGATGAAAGATGAGGATGTAAGCCTTAGAGGATGTAAGAGAGGATGTAAGCCTTAGAGGATGTAAGCCTTAGAGGATGAAAGAGAGGATGTAAGCCTTAGAGGATGTAAGAGAGGATGTAAGCCTTAGAGGATGTAAGCCTTAGAGGATGAAAGAGAGGATGTAAGCCTTAGAGGATGTAAGCCTTAGAGGATGTAAGCCTTAGAGGATGTAAGAGAGGATGTAAGCCTTAGAGTATGTAAGCCTTAGAGGATATAAGCCTTAGAGGATGAAAGAGAGGATGTAAGCCTTAGAGGATGAAAGAGAGGATGTAAGCCTTAGAGGATGTAAGCCTTAGAGGATGTAAGCCTTAGAGTATGTAAGCCTTAGAGGATGAAAGAGAGGATGTAAGCCTTAGAGGATGTAAGCCTTAGAGGATGTAAGCCTTAGAGGATGAAAGAGAGTATGTAAGCCTTAGAGTATGTAAGCCTTAGAGGATGAAAGAGAGGATGTAAGCCTTAGAGGATGTAAGCCTTAGAGGATGTAAGCCTTAGAGGATGAAAGAGAGGATGTAAGCCTTAGAGGATGTAAGCCTTAGAGGATGAAAGAGAGGATGTAAGCCTTAGAGGATGTAAGAGAGGATGTAAGCCTTAGAGGATGAAAGAGAGGATGTAAGAGAGGATGTAAGCCTTAGAGGATGTACGCCTTAGAGGATGTAAGAGAGGATGTAAGCCTTAGAGGATGTAAGAGAGGATGTAAGCCTTAGAGGATGTACGCCTTAGAGGATGAAAGAGAGGATGTAAGCCTTAGAGGATGTAAGAGAGGATGTAAGCCTTAGAGGATGTACGCCTTAGAGGATGTAAGAGAGGATGTAAGCCTTAGAGGATGTAAGCCTTAGAGTATGTAAGGCTTAGAGGATATAAGCCTTAGAGGATGAAAGAGAGGATGTAAGCCTTAGAGGATGTAAGCCTTAGAGGATGTAAGCCTTAGAGGATGGAAAGAGAGGATGTAAGCCTTAGAGGATGTAAACCTTAGAGGATGTAAGAGAGGATGTAAGCCTTAGAGGATGGAAAGAGAGGATGTAAGCCTTAGAGGATGTAAACCTTAGAGGATGTAAGAGAGGATGTAAGCCTTAGAGGATGAAAGAGAGGATGTAAACCTTAGAGGATGTACGCCTTAGAGGATGTAAGAGAGGATGAAAGCCTTAGAGGATGGAAAGAGAGGATGTAAGCCTTAGAGGATGGAAAGAGAGGATGTAAGCCTTAGAGGATGTAAACCTTAGAGGATGAAAGAGAGGATGTAAGCCTTAGAGGATGTAAACCTTAGAGGATGAAAGAGAGGATGTAAGCCTTAGAGGATGAAAGAGAGGATGTAAACCTTAGAGGATGTACGCCTTAGAGGATGTAAGAGAGGATGAAAGCCTTAGAGGATGTAAGCCTTAGAGGATGAAAGCCTTAGAGGATGTAAGCCTTAGAGGATGTAAGCCTTAGAGGATGAAAGCCTTAGAGGATGTAAGCATTAGAGGATGTAAGAGAGGATGTAAACCTTAGAGGATGTAAGCCTTAGAGGATGTAAGCCTTAGAGGATGTAAACCTTAGAGGATGAAAGCCTTAGAGGATGTAAGCCTTAGAGGATGTAAGAGAGGATGTAAACCTTAGAGGATGAAAGAGAGGATGTAAGCCTTAGAGGATGTACGCCTTAGAGGATGTAAGCCTTAGAGGATGTAAGCCTTAGAGGATGAAAGCCTTAGAGGATGTAAGCCTTAGAGGATGTAAGCCTTAGAGGATGTAAGCCTTAGAGGATGGAAAGAGAGGATGTAAGCCTTAGAGGATAAAAGCCTTAGAGGATGTAAGCCTTAGAGGATGTAAGCCTTAGAGGATGTAAGCCTTAGAGGATGTAAGAGAGGATGTAAGCCTTAGAGGATGAAAGAGAGGATGTAAGCCTTAGAGGATGAAAGAGAGGATGTAAGCCTTAGAGGATGTAAGAGAGGATGTAAGCCTTAGAGGATGTACGCCTTAGAGGATGTAAGAGAGGATGTAAGCCTTAGAGGATGTAAGAGAGGATGTAAGCCTTAGAGGATGTAAGAGAGGATGTAAGCCTTAGAGGATGTAAGAGAGGATGTAAGCCTTAGAGGATGTAAGAGAGGATGTAAGCCTTAGAGGATGTACGCCTTAGAGGATGTAAGAGAGGATGTAAGCCTTAGAGGATGTAAGCCTTAGAGGATGAAAGAGAGGATATAAGCCTTAGAGGATGAAAGAGAGGATGTAACCTTAGAGGATGTATGAGAGGATGTAAGCCTTAGAGGATGTAAGAGAGGATGTAAGCCTTAGAGGATGTAAGCCTTAGAGGATGTAAGAGAGGATGTAAGCCTTAGAGGATGTAAGAGAGGATGTAAGCCTTAGAGGATGAAAGAGAGGATGTAAGCCTTAGAGGATGTAAGAGAGGATGTAAGCCTTAGAGGATGAAAGAGAGGATGTAAGAGAGGATGTAAGCCTTAGAGGATGTACGCCTTAGAGGATGTAAGAGAGGATGTAAGCCTTAGAGGATGTAAGAGAGGATGTAAGCCTTAGAGGATGTAAGAGAGGATGTAAGCCTTAGAGGATGTACGCCTTAGAGGATGAAAGAGAGGATGTAAGCCTTAGAGGATGTAAGAGAGGATGTAAGCCTTAGAGGATGTACGCCTTAGAGGATGTAAGAGAGGATGTAAGCCTTAGAGGATGTAAGCCTTAGAGTATGTAAGGCTTAGAGGATGTAAGCCTTAGAGGATGTAAGCCTTAGAGGATGTAAGCCTTAGAGGATGTAAGAGAGGATGTAAGCCTTAGAGGATGTAAGCCTTAGAGGATGTAAGCCTTAGAGGATGTAAACCTTAGAGGATGTAAACCTTAGAGGATGAAAGAGAGGATGTAAGCCTTAGAGGATGAAAGAGAGGATGTAAGCCTTAGAGGATGAAAGAGAGGATGTAAGCCTTAGAGGATGTAAGAGAGGATGTAAGCCTTAGAGGATGAAAGAGAGGATGTAAGCCTTAGAGGATGTAAGCCTTAGAGGATGTAAGAGAGGATGTAAGCCTTAGAGGATGTAAGCCTTAGAGGATGTAAGAGAGGATGTAAGCCTTAGAGGATGGAAAGAGAGGATGTAAGCCTTAGAGGATGTAAACCTTAGAGGATGTAAGAGAGGATGAAAGCCTTAGAGGATGTAAGCCTTAGAGGATGTAAGCCTTAGAGGATGTAAGCCTTAGAGGATGAAAGCCTTAGAGGATGTAAGCCTTAGAGGATGAAAGAGAGGATGTAAGCCTTAGAGGATGTAAGCCTTAGAGGATGTAAGCCTTAGAGGATGGAAAGAGAGGATGTAAGCCTTAGAGGATGAAAGAGAGGATGTAAGCCTTAGAGGATAAAAGCCTTAGAGGATGTAAGCCTTAGAGGATGTAAGCCTTAGAGGATGTAAGCCTTAGAGGATGAAAGAGAGGATGTAAGCCTTAGAGGATGAAAGAGAGGATGTAAGCCTTAGAGGATGTAAGCCTTAGAGGATGTAAGCCTTAGAGGATGTAAGCCTTAGAGGATGAAAGAGAGGATGTAAGCCTTAGAGGATGTAAGCCTTAGAGGATGGAAAGAGAGGATGTAAGCCTTAGAGGATAAAAGCCTTAGAGGATGTAAGCCTTAGAGGATGTAAGCCTTAGAGGATTAGAGGATGTAAGCCTTAGAGGATGTAAGAGAGGATGTAAGCCTTAGAGGATGTAAGAGAGGATATAAGCCTTAGAGGATGAAAGAGAGGATGTAAGCCTTAGAGGATGTAAGAGAGGATGTAAGCCTTAGAGGATGTACGCCTTAGAGGATGTAAGAGAGGATGTAAGCCTTAGAGGATGTAAGAGAGGATGTAAGCCTTAGAGGATGTAAGAGAGGATGTAAGCCTTAGAGGATGTAAGAGAGGATGTAAGCCTTAGAGGATGAAAGAGAGGATGTAAGCCTTAGAGGATGTAAGAGAGGATGTAAGCCTTAGAGGATGAAAGAGAGGATGTAAGCCTTAGAGGATGTAAGAGAGGATGTAAGCCTTAGAGGATGTACGCCTTAGAGGATGTAAGAGAGGATGTAAGCCTTAGAGGATGTAAGAGAGGATGTAAGCCTTAGAGGATGTAAGCCTTAGAGGATGAAAGAGAGGATGTAAGCCTTAGAGGATGTAAGCCTTAGAGGATGTAAGCCTTAGAGGATGTAAGAGAGGATGTAAGCCTTAGAGTATGTAAGCCTTAGAGGATATAAGCCTTAGAGGATGAAAGAGAGGATGTAAGCCTTAGAGGATGAAAGAGAGGATGTAAGCCTTAGAGGATGTACGCCTTAGAGGATGTAAGAGAGGATGTAAGCCTTAGAGGATGTAAGCCTTAGAGGATGAAAGAGAGGATATAAGCCTTAGAGGATGAAAGAGAGGATGTAACCTTAGAGGATGTATGAGAGGATGTAAGCCTTAGAGGATGTACGCCTTAGAGGATGTAAGAGAGGATGTAAGAGAGGATGTAAGCCTTAGAGGATGTAAGCCTTAGAGGATGTAAGAGAGGATGTAAGCCTTAGAGGATGTAAGAGAGGATGTAAGCCTTAGAGGATGTAAGAGAGGATGTAAGCCTTAGAGGATGAAAGAGAGGATGTAAGAGAGGATGTAAGCCTTAGAGGATGTACGCCTTAGAGGATGTAAGAGAGGATGTAAGCCTTAGAGGATGTAAGAGAGGATGTAAGCCTTAGAGGATGTAAGAGAGGATGTAAGCCTTAGAGGATGTACGCCTTAGAGGATGAAAGAGAGGATGTAAGCCTTAGAGGATGTAAGAGAGGATGTAAGCCTTAGAGGATGTACGCCTTAGAGGATGTAAGAGAGGATGTAAGCCTTAGAGGATGTAAGCCTTAGAGTATGTAAGGCTTAGAGGATATAAGCCTTAGAGGATGAAAGAGAGGATGTAAGCCTTAGAGGATGTAAGCCTTAGAGGATGTAAGCCTTAGAGGATGTAAGAGAGGATGTAAGCCTTAGAGGATGTAAGCCTTAGAGGATGTAAACCTTAGAGGATGTAAACCTTAGAGGATGAAAGAGAGGATGTAAGCCTTAGAGGATGAAAGAGAGGATGTAAGCCTTAGAGGATGTAAGAGAGGATGTAAGCCTTAGAGGATGAAAGAGAGGATGTAAGCCTTAGAGGATGTAAGCCTTAGAGGATGTAAGAGAGGATGTAAGCCTTAGAGGATGTAAGCCTTAGAGGATGTAAGAGAGGATGTAAGCCTTAGAGGATGTAAACCTTAGAGGATGTAAGAGAGGATGAAAGCCTTAGAGGATGTAAGCCTTAGAGGATGAAAGCCTTAGAGGATGTAAGCCTTAGAGGATGAAAGAGAGGATGTAAGCCTTAGAGGATGTAAGCCTTAGAGGATGTAAGCCTTAGAGGATGGAAAGAGAGGATGTAAGCCTTAGAGGATGAAAGAGAGGATGTAAGCCTTAGAGGATAAAAGCCTTAGAGGATGTAAGCCTTAGAGGATGTAAGCCTTAGAGGATGTAAGCCTTAGAGGATGAAAGAGAGGATGTAAGCCTTAGAGGATGAAAGAGAGGATGTAAGCCTTAGAGGATGTAAGCCTTAGAGGATGTAAGCCTTAGAGGATGTAAGCCTTAGAGGATGAAAGAGAGGATGTAAGCCTTAGAGGATGTAAGCCTTAGAGGATGGAAAGAGAGGATGTAAGCCTTAGAGGATAAAAGCCTTAGAGGATGTAAGCCTTAGAGGATGTAAGCCTTAGAGGATGTAAGCCTTAGAGGATGTAAGAGAGGATGTAAGCCTTAGAGGATGTAAGAGAGGATATAAGCCTTAGAGGATGAAAGAGAGGATGTAAGCCTTAGAGGATGTAAGAGAGGATGTAAGCCTTAGAGGATGAAAGAGAGGATGTAAGAGAGGATGTAAGCCTTAGAGGATGTACGCCTTAGAGGATGTAAGAGAGGATGTAAGCCTTAGAGGATGTAAGAGAGGATGTAAGCCTTAGAGGATGTAAGAGAGGATGTAAGCCTTAGAGGATGTACGCCTTAGAGGATGAAAGAGAGGATGTAAGCCTTAGAGGATGTAAGAGAGGATGTAAGCCTTAGAGGATGTACGCCTTAGAGGATGTAAGAGAGGATGTAAGCCTTAGAGGATGTAAGCCTTAGAGTATGTAAGGCTTAGAGGATATAAGCCTTAGAGGATGAAAGAGAGGATGTAAGCCTTAGAGGATGTAAGCCTTAGAGGATGTAAGCCTTAGAGGATGTAAGAGAGGATGTAAGCCTTAGAGGATGTAAGCCTTAGAGGATGTAAACCTTAGAGGATGTAAACCTTAGAGGATGAAAGAGAGGATGTAAGCCTTAGAGGATGAAAGAGAGGATGTAAGCCTTAGAGGATGTAAGAGAGGATGTAAGCCTTAGAGGATGAAAGAGAGGATGTAAGCCTTAGAGGATGTAAGCCTTAGAGGATGTAAGAGAGGATGTAAGCCTTAGAGGATGTAAGCCTTAGAGGATGTAAGAGAGGATGTAAGCCTTAGAGGATGGAAAGAGAGGATGTAAGCCTTAGAGGATGTAAACCTTAGAGGATGTAAGAGAGGATGAAAGCCTTAGAGGATGTAAGCCTTAGAGGGAGGATGTAAGCCTTAGAGGATGAAAGCCTTAGAGGATGCCTTAGAGGATGTAAGTTTTTGTGAGGATGTAAGCCTTAGAGGATGTAAGCCTTAGAGGATGTAAGCCTTAGAGGATGGAAAGAGAGGTAAGCCTTAGAGGATGAAAGAGAGGATGTAAGCCTTAGAGGATAAAAGCCTTAGAGGATGTAAGCCTTAGAGGATGTAAGCCTTAGAGGATGTAAGCCTTAGAGGATGTAAGCCTTAGAGGATGAAAGAGAGGATGTAAGCCTTAGAGGATGTAAGTAAGCCTTAGAGGATGTAAGCCTTAGAGGATATAAGCCTTAGAGGATGAAAGAGAGGATGTAAGCCTTAGAGGATGTAAGCCTTAGAGGATGGAAAGAGAGGATGTAAGCCTTAGAGGATAAAAGCCTTAGAGGATGTAAGCCTTAGAGGATGTAAGCCTTAGAGGATGTAAGCCTTAGAGGATGTAAGAGAGGATGTAAGCCTTAGAGGATGTAAGAGAGGATATAAGCCTTAGAGGATGAAAGAGAGGATGTAAGCCTTAGAGGATGTAAGAGAGGATGTAAGCCTTAGAGGATGTACGCCTTAGAGGATGTAAGAGAGGATGTAAGCCTTAGAGGATGTAAGAGAGGATGTAAGCCTTAGAGGATGTAAGAGAGGATGTAAGCCTTAGAGGATGTAAGAGAGGATGTAAGCCTTAGAGGATGAAAGAGAGGATGTAAGCCTTAGAGGATGTAAGAGAGGATGTAAGCCTTAGAGGATGAAAGAGAGGATGTAAGCCTTAGAAGATGTAAGAGAGGATGTAAGCCTTAGAGGATGTACGCCTTAGAGGATGTAAGAGAGGATGTAAGCCTTAGAGGATGTAAGAGAGGATGTAAGCCTTAGAGGATGTACGCCTTAGAGGATGTAAGAGAGGATGTAAGCCTTAGAGGATGTAAGAGAGGATGTAAGCCTTAGAGGATGTAAGCCTTAGAGGATGAAAGAGAGGATGTAAGCCTTAGAGGATGTAAGCCTTAGAGGATGTAAGCCTTAGAGGATGTAAGAGAGGATGTAAGCCTTAGAGTATGTAAGCCTTAGAGGATATAAGCCTTAGAGGATGAAAGAGAGGATGTAAGCCTTAGAGGATGAAAGAGAGGATGTAAGCCTTAGAGGATGTAAGCCTTAGAGGATGTAAGCCTTAGAGTATGTAAGCCTTAGAGGATGAAAGAGAGGATGTAAGCCTTAGAGGATGTAAGCCTTAGAGGATGTAAGCCTTAGAGGATGAAAGAGAGTATGTAAGCCTTAGAGTATGTAAGCCTTAGAGGATGAAAGAGAGGATGTAAGCCTTAGAGGATGTAAGCCTTAGAGGATGTAAGCCTTAGAGGATGAAAGAGAGGATGTAAGCCTTAGAGGATGTAAGCCTTAGAGGATGAAAGAGAGGATGTAAGCCTTAGAGGATGTAAGCCTTAGAGGATGTAAACCTTAGAGGATGTAAACCTTAGAGGATGAAAGAGAGGATGTAAGCCTTAGAGGATGAAAGAGAGGATGTAAGCCTTAGAGGATGTAAGCCTTAGAGGATGTAAGAGAGGATGTAAGCCTTAGAGGATGAAAGAGAGGATGTAAGCCTTAGAGGATGTAAGCCTTAGAGGATGTAAGCCTTAGAGGATGTAAGAGAAGATGTAAGCCTTAGAGGATGGAAAGAGAGGATGTAAGCCTTAGAGGATGTAAACCTTAGAGGATGTAAGCCTTAGAGGATGTAAGAGAGGATGTAAGCCTTAGAGGATGGAAAGAGAGGATGTAAGCCTTAGAGGATGTAAACCTTAGAGGATGTAAGAGAGGATGAAAGCCTTAGAGGATGTAAGCCTTAGAGGATGTAAGCCTTAGAGGATGTAAGCCTTAGAGGATGAAAGCCTTAGAGGATGTAAGCCTTAGAGGATGTAAGCCTTAGAGGATGTAAGCCTTAGAGGATGAAAGAGAGGATGTAAGCCTTAGAGGATGTAAGCCTTAGAGGATGTAAGCCTTAGAGGATGGAAAGAGAGGATGTAAGCCTTAGAGGATGAAAGAGAGGATGTAAGCCTTAGAGGATGAAAGAGAGGATGTAAGCCTTAGAGGATGTAAGCCTTAGAGGATGAAAGAGAGGATGTAAGCCTTAGAGGATGAAAGAGAGGATGTAAGCCTTAGAGGATGAAAGAGAGGATGTAAGCCTTAGAGGATGTAAGCCTTAGAGGATGTAAGCCTTAGAGGATGTAAGCCTTAGAGGATGGAAAGAGAGGATGTAAGCCTTAGAGGATGAAAGAGAGAATGTAAGCCTTAGAGGATAAAAGCCTTAGAGGATGTAAGCCTTAGAGGATGTAAGCCTTAGAGGATGTAAGCCTTAGAGGATGAAAGAGAGGATGTAAGCCTTAGAGGATGTAAGCCTTAGAGGATGAAAGAGAGGATGTAAGCCTTAGAGGATGTAAGCCTTAGAGGATGTAAGAGAGGATGTAAGCCTTAGAGGATGTAAGCCTTAGAGGATGAAAGAGAGGATGTAAACCTTAGAGGATGAAAGCCTTAGAGGATGTAAGCCTTAGAGGATGTAAGCCTTAGAGGATGTAAGCCTTAGAGGATGAAAGAGAGGATGTAAGCCTTAGAGGATGTAAGCCTTAGTGTAAGCCTTATATGGTCATTTCGATAGAGTTAGTTGTTTCCAAATGTGGTCCTGGAGTGCCGCAGTATGTGCAGGGTTTTGTTCTATCTCAGCACTAACACGCTTGATTAAATTAGCCATGGTCCAGAACACAGGAGGTTGGTGGCACCTTAATTGGGGAGGATTCACTCGTGGTAATGACTGGAGCGGAACAGGCGAGATGGTGTCAAATACATGGAACACATGGTTCTTAACCTCTTGACGCTAGGGGGCACTATTTTTATGTTTGGAAAAATAACGTTCCCAATGTAAACGGCCTATTTCTCAGGCCCATATGCTAGAATATGCATATAATTGACAGATTAGGATAGAAAACACTCTAAAGTTTCCAAAACTGTCAAAATATTGTCTGTGAGTATAACAGAACTGATATTGCAGGCGAAACCTGAGGAAAATCAAACCAGAAAGTGGCTTCTATTTTGGCTCCATGTTCCATAGCCTGCCTTCGCTCCATTTAAAGAGATATCAACCAGATTCATTTTCCTATTGCTTCCTCATGGTGTCAACAGTCTTTAGACATAGTTTCAGGCTTTTATTTAGAAAATTGAGCGAGAAAGATAATATCGCGTCAGGTGTTCGCATGAGTTTTGCTCACGCAACAGAGTTTGGGCAGCCGTTGCCTTTCCCTCTCCTGCTGATAAAGACAGTTACGGTTGATATATTATCGATTATATATTTAAAAAAATCTTTGACATGTTTCTGTGGACATTACGGATATTATTTGGAATTTTCGTCTGCGTTGTCATGACCGCTCTTTCCTGTGGATTTCTGAACATAACGCGTCAAACAAACTGAGGTATTTTGGATATAAAAATAATCTTTACGGAACAAATGGAACATTTATTGTGTAACTGGGAGTCTCGTGAGTGAAAACATCCCAAGATCATCAAAGGTAAACGATTCATTTGATTGCTTTTCTGATTTCGTGACCAAGCTACTTGATGCTAAGTGTACATAATGTTTTGTCGAGCGATCGATAAACTTACACAAACGCTTGGATTGCTTTCGCTGTAAAGCATATTTTCAAAATCTGACACGACAGGTGGATTAACAAAAGGCTAAGCTGTGTTTTGCAATATTGCACTTATGATTTCATGAATATAAATATTTTTAGTAATATTATTTGAATGTGGCGCTATGATATTCAGCGGTTGTTGATGACAATTATCCCGCTACAGGGATGGATAGCATCAAGAAGTTAATGTGTTTGATGCCATTCCATTTGCTCTGTTCCAGCCATTATTAACATGAGCCGTTGTCCTCTCAGCAGCCTCCTGTGGTCCAGAATGAAGACCATGCATAGATTGAATCATGTAAGTTAGTGTTGGGCTGGAACAAAAGCTTGCATAACCAGTAGCTTTCCTAGACTGGAATTGGAGACCCCCTGCGGTAGATGATGCATTGTGAGACGATCATGACATTTGTTTGGCCATATTCACTTGAATGGGAGATGCCCACCCCTGCAGTACGATATGAATTCTGTGTCTGTTTATTTCAAGCTATATGAAAGGCTATCCTCCCAACCTGCCCTACATCGGTAGTTCTCCAACACTGTGCCATCTATTGAAGGAGAAAGTACCATACTGTTGCCTCAGACTGGAAAAGGTCAATTATGCAAGTCACTTATTCGGTTAAATCAATATACTGTAGGTAGTTTTAAGGCATGTTCACCATTTGCACTGTTGAGGCTGGTTTCCAGACAAAGATTAATCCGAGTCCTAAACTAAAAAAGCATGCACAATGGAGAATCGCTATCTGTGTCCAGGAAATCGGCTCACAAGTACAGCCTATGTTAAATATACTGTATATATATAACATTTTAAAAAGCAACAACACACAAATATATGTTTCTTTTCCCCACAGGGTTGTGAGCATAACAACTTTGAGGATGCCAAAGCCTACAGCTTTAAGAACAAGCTGATTATTGTATCGGCTGAGACGGCGGGGAATGGACTGTACAACTTTATCGTCCCGCTTAGAGCTTCCTACAGCCTCAAGAAAGAGCTGAACCCCATTGTGCTTATCGTCCCGCTTAGAGCTTCCTACAACCTCAAGAAAGAGCTGAACACCATTGTGCTTATCGTCCCGCTTAGAGCTTCCTACAGCCTCAAGAAAGAGCTGAACCCCATTGTGCTTATCGTCCCGCTTAGAGCTTCCTACAGCCTCAAGAAAGAGCTGAACCCCATTGTGCTTATCGTCCCGCTTAGAGCTTCCTACAGACTCAAGAAAGAGCTGAACCCCATTGTGCTTATCGTCCCGCTTAGAGCTTCCTACAGCCTCAAGAAAGAGCTGAACCCCATTGTGCTTATCGTCCCGCTTAGAGCTTCCTACAGACTCAAGAAAGAGCTGAACCCCATTGTGCTTATCGTCCCGCTTAGAGCTTCCTACAGCCTCAAGAAAGAGCTGAACCCCATTGTGCTTATCGTCCGCTTAGAGCTTCCTACAGACTCAAGAAAGAGCTGAACCCCATTGTGCTTATCGTCCCGCTTAGAGCTTCCTACAGACTCAAGAAAGAGCTGAACCCCATTGTGCTTATCGTCCCGCTTAGAGCTTCCTACAGCCTCAAGAAAGAGCTGAACCCCATTGTGCTGCTCCTGGATAATCAGTAAGAAGACCGTTTCAAAACATCCTGTTATCCCTTTCTATTCAGCTGCCCTCTTGGCTAAGTCTCCCTTTTAAAAGAAGTAGGGTTGCAAGATGCCCTTTCCCAATATCCCAGGTTTTCCAGAAATCTTGGTTGGAATATTCCAGAAATAATTAGGGAATAAGTAGAATCTTATTCCCAGGATTTCTGGAAACCTGGGAATTTGGGGAACGTTACTGGAATAATGCTGACCTCAATGGGATGTCCTGTTGAAATGAAAACATTTCGCTCTTTCTCCCTTTGGGGAATATATCTAAATATGTTTTTTGATAAACGGAAAAAGACATCTGTTACGAAACACCTAAAAAGAAGCCTACACTTGTAACCTGAATTGATACGTCTGCGCACGATGATTGATGTGTCCACTCCGGTCTCGTTCTCCGCCACTCATCTCTTCCGTAGCAAATTTGACACATCATTTTGGAGTGTATTTTCCAGTAGTTTTCAAGTCCATTCGCTCATTTTTCATGCAACTGACATGCGGTAATGATAAGTAATATTGTAATAGCCTACAGTTTTAATTATTGCGATAGGCTCATGTTTTGGCATACAGCCGGTACCGGTTTACTTTAACCCTGTGATTTTACCTCAAGCAAAGCAGCGCCTCCTACCATATTTCGTATGTTTTACAAAAGTATCTGTGTCTTTCGGATATGTCTGGTTGGGTACTGTGACATCAAAAATAACAATATCTGTGCATATGGACAATAAATATCTATTACATTTAATTATACTAAATTCTATTCTGTTCTATTCTATGTTGTTGTGGTGTGTTCTGGTGTCTCTGTTTTGAATAAAATAAAAATGTTCCTTACACACTGAAGAAGGCTGTAAAGCAAAAACGTCTGTAAATGCCTGATGCAGTAAAACATTTAAAACATTGAATAATGAAGTAAGCTTTATGAGACATGATGTTTTGTGCAAAACCCATTTACACCTCTTTGTTTGTCTGAATTGTGGGGGTTTTACACACCAGCCAAGCCTCTGGGAGAGAACCATGGTTCTCTTCTGATTAGTGTTCTGTTGTCTCACCAGGCCTGACACACAGTTCCTGGAGGCTATCTGTGGGTGCCCCATGGTTTACTACATGGTGGGCTCCATCGATAAGTATGTGACACACAGCATCATCACACACCTTATAACCTTATACATCATCTTCTTTAGTGCCTGTTCTGCAAGTGTATGTGGCACTCTTCCACTTCTAGTCTCCCTATCAAGAGTACATCTCAAGGAAACGGACTGAGTGAACCAAAAAAGCCATTTCTCATAAGTCCTGTGTAGAAAGTCACCTTCGTGACAGCCTCTAAGATGCTATCAGTTACGATTCTCTCTCCACAGTGAATCCGGCACAGATAATCCGTCATAGCTAGCTCATATGCAGGGTGCAGAGATTTTCCTGGTCAGGGAAATGTCTAGTCCTTTATGTCAAGTGTGTGTGTGTGTGTGTGTGTGTGTGTGTGTGTGTGTGTGTGTGTGTGTGTGTGTGTGTGTGTGTGTGTGTTTTCATAGCCTGGATGACCTCCTGCGTTGCGGTGTGTCCTTTGCAGTCAACATGGTGGTGGTGGACAAGGAGAGCACCATGAGTGCAGAAGAGGACTACATGGCTGATGCCAAGACCATCGTCAATGTGCAGACACTGTTCAGGTACCTCAACCCCTATCAATGTACAGACACCGTTCAGGTACCTCAACCCCTATCAATGTACAGACACTGTTCAGGTACCTCAACCCCTATCAATGTACAGACACTGTTCAGGTACCTCAACCCCTATCAATGTACAGACACTGTTCAGGTACCTCAACCCCTATCAATGTGCAGACACTGTTCAGGTACCTCAACCCCTATCAATGTGCAGACACTGTTCAGGTACCTCAACCCCTATCAATGTGCAGACACTGTTCAGGTACCTCAACCCCTATCAATGTACAGACACTGTTCAGGTACCTCAACCCCTATCAATGTGCAGACACTGTTCAGGTACCTCAACCTCTATCAATGTGCAGACACTGTTCAGGTACCTCAACCCCTATCAACGTACAGACACTGTTCAGGTACCTCAACCCCTATCAACGTACAGACACTGTTCAGGTACCTCAACCCCTATCCATGTACAGACACTGTTCAGGTACCTCAACCCCTATCAATGTACAGACACTGTTCAGGTACCTCAACCCCTATCAATGTGCAGACACTGTTCAGGTACCTCAACCTCTATCAATGTGCAGACAATGTTCAGGTACCTCAACCCCTATCAACGTACAGACACTGTTCAGGTACCTCAACCCCTATCCATGTACAGACACTGTTCAGGTACCTCAACCCCTATCAATGTACAGACACTGTTCAGGTACCTCAACCCCTATCAATGTGCAGACACTGTTCAGGTACCTCAACCCCTATCAATGTGCAGACACTGTTCAGGTACCTCAACCTCTATCAATGTACAGACACTGTTCAGGTACCTCAACCCCTATCAATGTGCAGACACTGTTCAGGTACCTCAACCCCTATCAATGTACAGACACTGTTCAGGTACCTCAACCCCTATCAATGTGCAGACACTGTTCAGGTACCTCAACCCCTATCAGTGTGCAGACACTGTTCAGGTAACCCCTATCAATGTACAGACACTGTTCAGGTACCTCAACCCCTATCAATGTGCAGACACTGTTCAGGTACCTCAACCCCTATCAATGTGCAGACACTGTTCAGGTACCTCAACCCCTATCAATGTACAGACACTGTTCAGGTACCTCAACCCCTATCAATGTGCATACACTGTTCAGGTACCTCAACCTCTATCAATGTACAGACACTGTTCAGGTACCTCAACCCCTATCAATGTACAGACACTGTTCAGGTACCTCAACCTCTATCAATGTGCAGACACTGTTCAGGTATGTGCAGACACCTCAACCCCTATCAATGTGCAGACACTGTTCAGGTACCTCAACCCCTATCAATGTGCAGACACTGTTCAGGTACCTCAACCTCTATCAATGTACAGACACTGTTCAGGTACCTCAACCCCTATCAATGTGCAGACACTGTTCAGGTACCTCAACCTCTATCAATGTGCAGACACTGTTCAGGTACCTCAACCCCTATCAATGTGCATACACTGTTCAGGTACCTCAACCTCTATCAATGTACAGACACTGTTCAGGTACCTCAACCCCTATCAATGTACAGACACTGTTCAGGTACCTCAACCTCTATCAATGTGCAGACACTGTTCAGGTACCTCAACCCCTATCAATGTGCAGACACTGTTCAGGTACCTCAACCCCTATCAATGTGCAGACACTGTTCAGGTACCTCAACCTCTATCAATGTACAGACACTGTTCAGGTACCTCAACCCCTATCAATGTGCAGACACTGTTCAGGTACCTCAACCTCTATCAATGTGCAGACACTGTTCAGGTACCTCAACCCCTATCAATGTGCAGACACTGTTCAGGTACCTCAACCTCTATCAATGTGCAGACACTGTTGAGGTACCTCAACCTCTATCAATGTACAGACACTGTTCAGGTACCTCAACCCCTATCAATGTGCAGACACTGTTCAGGTACCTCAACCCCTATCAATGTGCAGACACTGTTCAGGTACCTCAACACCTATCAATGTGCAGACACTGTTCAGGTACCTCAACCCCTATCAATGTACAGACACTGTTCAGGTACCTCAACCCCTATCAATGTGCAGACACTGTTCAGGTACCTCAACCCCTATCAATGTACAGACACTGTTCAGGTACCTCAACCCCTATCAATGTGCAGACACTGTTCAGGTAACCCCTATCAATGTACAGACACTGTTCAGGTACCTCAACCCCTATCAATGTGCAGACACTCTTCAGGTACCTCAAGCTCTATCAATGTGCAGACACTGTTCAGGTACCTCAACCCCTATCAATGTACAGACACTGTTCAGGTACCTCAACCCCTATCAATGTACAGACACTATTCAGGTACCTCAACCCCTATCAATGTGCAGACACTGTTCAGGTAACCCCTATCAATGTACAGACACTGTTCAGGTACCTCAACCCCTATCAATGTGCAGACACTGTTCAGGTACCTCAACCTCTATCAATGTGCAGACACTGTTCAGGTACCTCAACCCCTATCAATGTACAGACACTGTTCAGGTACCTCAACACCTATCAATGTACAGACACTGTTCAGGTACCTCAACCCCTATCAGTGTGCAGACACTGTTCAGGTAACCCCTATCAATGTACAGACACTGTTCAGGTACCTCAACCCCTATCAATGTGCAGACACTGTTCAGGTACCTCAACCCCTATCAATGTGCAGACACTGTTCAGGTACCTCAACCCCTATCAATGTACAGACACTGTTCAGGTACCTCAACCCCTATCAATGTGCAGACACTGTTCAGGTACCTCAACCTCTATCAATGTACAGACACTGTTCAGGTACCTCAACCCCTATCAATGTACAGACACTGTTCAGGTACCTCAACCTCTATCAATGTGCAGACACTGTTCAGGTACCTCAACCCCTATCAATGTGCAGACACTGTTCAGGTACCTCAACCCCTATCAATGTGCAGACACTGTTCAGGTACCTCAACCTCTATCAATGTACAGACACTGTTCAGGTACCTCAACCCCTATCGTGCAGACACTGTTCAGGTACCTCAACCTCTATCAATGTGCAGACACTGTTCAGGTACCTCAACCCCTATCAATGTGCAGACACTGTTCAGGTACCTCAACCTCTATCAATGTGCAGACACTGTTGAGGTACCTCAACCTCTATCAATGTACAGACACTGTTCAGGTACCTCAACCCCTATCAATGTGCAGACACTGTTCAGGTACCTCAACCTCTATCAATGTGCAGACACTGTTCAGGTACCTCAACCCCTATCAATGTGCAGACACTGTTCAGGTACCTCAACCCCTATCAATGTACAGACACTGTTCAGGTACCTCAACCCCTATCAATGTGCAGACACTGTTCAGGTACCTCAACCCCTATCAATGTACAGACACTGTTCAGGTACCTCAACCCCTATCAATGTGCAGACACTGTTCAGGTAACCCCTATCAATGTACAGACACTGTTCAGGTACCTCAACCCCTATCAATGTGCAGACACTGTTCAGGTACCTCAACCTCTATCAATGTGCAGACACTGTTCAGGTACCTCAACCCCTATCAACGTACAGACACTGTTCAGGTACCTCAACCCCTATCAATGTACAGACACTGTTCAGGTACCTCAACCCCTATCAATGTGCAGACACTGTTCAGGTACCTCAACCTCTATCAATGTACAGACACTGTTCAGGTACCTCAACCCCTATCAATGTGCAGACACTGTTCAGGTACCTCAACCCCTATCAATGTACAGACACTGTTCAGGTACCTCAACCCCTATCAATGTGCAGACACGGTTCAGGTACCTAAACCCCTATCAATGTACAGACACGGGTACCAAAGTGTTATTATATAAGCTATATTTTAAACTGGGTGGTTCGAGTCCTGAATGCTGATTGGCAGACAGCCGTGGAATATCAGACCGCATACCACAGGTATGACAAAACATTTATTTGTACTGCTCTAATTATGTTGGTAACCAGTTTATAATAGCAATAAGGCACCTCTGGGGTTTGTGGTATATGGCCAATATACCACGGCTAAGGGCTGTATCCAGCCCAAACGCAACCTTAGCCGTGGTAAATTGGCCATATACCACACCACCTCGTGCCTTATTGTTTAATTGGGTAGCTAGTATATACGGTAGTATCAGTTGTTCACTAAATAGTGCTAATCCTGGATTGGCATTTATTAGCTAGGCTATTAAGTCATAGTTATTTATCTCATCCAGTCATTAATTTAAGTGAGTGTACAAAACATTAAGGACACCTGCTCCTTCCATGACATAGACTGACCAGGTGAATCCAGGTGAAACCTATGATCCCTTATTGATGTCACTTGTTAAATCCACTTCAATCAGTGTAGATGAAGGGGAGGAGACATGTAGATGAAGGGGAGGAGACATGTAGATGAAGGGGAGGAGACGGGTTAAAAAATAATAATAATCATTGAGACAATTGAGCCATGGATTCTGTGCCATTCAGAGGGTGAACGGGCAAGACAACATATTGAAGTTCCTTTGAACGGAGTACGTTAGTACTGTGCATTCTGCAAGTATTCAAGCCTGTTGACTTTTTCAACATTTTGTTACGTTACAGACTTATTCTAAATTTGATTAAATCGTTTTTTCTCCCTCATCAATCTACACACAATACCCCATAATGACAAAGCAAAACAGGTTTTTAGAAATAAAAAGTTTTCAGACCCTTTACTCAGTACTTTGTTGAAGCACCTTTGGCAGCAATTATAGCCTCAAGTCTTCTTGGGTATGACGCTACAAGCTTGGCACACATGTATTTGGGGAGTTTCTCCCATTCTTCTCTGCAGATCCTCTCAAGCTCTGTCAGGTTGGATGGGGAGTGTTGCTGCACAGCTATTTTCAGGTCTCTCCAGAGATGTTCGATTGGGTTCATGTACAGGCTCTGGCTGGGCCACTCAAGGACATTCAGAGACTTGTCCCAAAGCAACTCTGCATTGTGCTGGCTGTGTGCTTAGGGTTGTTGTCCTGTTTAAGTGAACTTTCGCCCCAGTCAGATGTCTTGAGAACTCTGGAGCAGGTTTTCATCAAGGATCTCTCTCTACTTTGCTCTGTTCATCTTTCCCTCAACCCTGACTAGTCTCCCAGTCCCTTCCGTGCTGCAGATGATTGTCCTTCTGGAAGGTTCTCCCATCTCCACAGAGGAACTCTGGAACTCTATCAGAGTGACCATCGGGTTCTTGGTCACCTCCCTGACCAATGCCTTTCTCCCCTGATGGCTCAGTTTGGCCGGGCGGCCAGCCCTAAGAGGAGTCTTGTGGTTCCAAACATCTTCCATTTAAGAATGATGGAGGCCACTGTGTTCTTGGGGACCTTCAATGCTGGAGAAATTGTTTGGTACCCTTCCCCATATCTGTGCCTCAACACAATCCTGTCTCGGAGCTCTACGGACGATTCCTTCGACTTTCAACTATGGGACCTTATATAGACATGTTTGTGCCATTCCAAATCATGTCCAATCAATTGAATTTGCCACAGGTAGACTCCAATCAAGTTGTAGAAACATCTCAAGGATGATCAATGGAAACAGGATGCACCTGAGCTCAATTTCGAGTCTCATAGCAAAGGGTCTGAATACACATATAAATAAGGTATTTCTGTTTATTATTTTTAATAAATTAGAAAAAATATTCTAAAAACCTGTTTTATCTTTGTCATTATGTTGTATTGTCTGTAGATTGATGAGGACATTTTTTTATTTAATCCATTTTAGAATGAGGCTGAAAGTAACAAAATGTAGAAAAAGGGAAGGGGTCTGAATACTTTCCGAATGCACGTTTTTTTCCACCCTCAACAGTTTCCCTTGTGTATCAAGAATGGTCCACCATCCAAAAGACATCCAGCCAACTGGACACATCTGTGGGAAACATTGGCGTCAACATGGGCCAGAATCCCTGTGGAACGCTTTCGACACGTTGTAGATATTAGGAAGGTGTTTCTAATGTTTGGTCTACTCAGTGTATTTTCACAGTTGATTTCAATGTTGATATTTTGTCCTGCCAGTGTGATGTTCTGTTTTATTTTGTTCAGTTAACCTCCGCTATATTGTGTTTCTTCTCATCCAGGTTGTTCTCCAGTCTCAGTATCATCATCGAGCTAACCCACCCCGCCAACATGAGGTTTATGCAGTTCAGAGCTCAGGACTGGTACTCTCTGGCTCTCTCTAAACTGAAGAAGGTAAGCCGTCACTGAGTGTACACCATCTGTACTTCAAGGCCGAGTTTCAGTCCAAGGCGCGTTATAGAGAAAGACAGCTGACAATTAGCATTTTAAAAGCAATGTCCCCGGAAGATGTCAACTCAAGCATAAATTAAAAGGCGTGCTGTCGACTGTTCAGTATACTGCTCTTTAATACGTCTTCCCAGCCCAAACTATGTAGATGTCTCTAGCTCTATAAATGCAAAGTTAACAACTAGTTATTCTTCTCTGCAGTAGCAAAGGCCATGGACCAGGGTTGGAGTCAATTCCAGTCAATTGAGGAAGTAGACTGAAACTCAAATGATCTTCAATGCTTTTCAATTAGAAACATGTATAATTGGAATTTGGGTTACTTTCTGAATTGACTGGAATTGAAATGGAATTGACTCCAACCCTGGTACGAAATATACATTGAGTCGTCTCCAAAGGCTACTAAATATACATTGAGTCGTCTTCAAAGCAAAGGAAGAGAAGGATAAACAATCATTATGTGAAGACTGGACAGTACATACAGTACAAGCATAGTATTTTTCCACAGCCTCTCAAACAACACCAGACGTTGGATCTTTTTTTCAAAGAGAAATGATTATTCCCATTCATAGACACATGTGACATGTAACATTTTCAGGGGTAATATGACGGGTATTATGTTATGCGTAGGCATCCTTTACTTAATAAGATATCAATATCGTTCCCGTTGCGGTGCATCTTCCACCTCGTATCAGTATCGACCACCAGGTGGCGGTCTCTCTCTTTCAAATATCCTGTTGCGGTGCATCTTCCACCTCGTATCAGTATCGACCACCAGGTGGCGATCTCTCTCTTTCAAATATCCTGTTGCGGTGCATCTTCCACCTCGTATCAGTATCGACCACCAGGTGGCGATCTTTCTCTTTCAAATATCCTAACCTCTTCTTGAGCACCCCTATTTGATCCGTTCCAGTTGTAACACCCGAAGGACTTGATGATTAGGTGACCAGTTGAATCCGGTTATACTGTAATGCAATAGACTGGTTTATTCAAGGAAAGGTTTGCAGAACGCTGCCCTAACATCCCACTGGGCAAAAACTGGTTGAATAAAATGTATTCCACTTTATCTCATCCAAATAATTCAGTGTGATGACATTGAATCAACGTGGAATACTGATTGGATTTTACCCAACTTTGAACCTAAATTCAATGACGGTGATTTGTTTTGTGTTGAATTCACGTTAGATGACAACTCAACCAAAAGTAAATCAGAACTAGATGTTGAACTGACTGTGTGCCGAGTGGGATTAGTGTGTTTGTGTTTCTGTCCCCCTGTTACATGTCTATGGGAGCTAAAAGAGCTTTGTGATTCTTGCATGTGTTGAAAAGAGCTCTACAAATAAAATGTATTGTTATTTATTAGAAAGAGCGGGAGAAAGGCTCCAACCTGGCCTTCATGTTTCGCCTGCCGTTTGCTGCAGGGAGGGTCTTCAGTATCGGCATGCTGGACTCTCTCCTCTACCAGGTAACCAGGCAGGACCCACCTGTTCTGTACAGCTGGACACTCTCCTCTACCAGGTAACCAGGCAGGACCCACCTGTTCTGTACAGCTGGACACTCTCCTCTACCAGGTAACCAGGCAGGACCCACCTGTTCTGTACAGCTGGACACTCTCCTCTACCAGGTAACCAGGCAGGACCCACCTGTTCTGTACAGCTGGACACTCTCCTCTACCAGGTAACCAGGCAGGACCCACCTGTTCTGTACAGCTGGACACTCTCCTCTACCAGGTAACCAGGCAGGACCCACCTGTTCTGTACAGCTGGACACTCTCCTCTACCAGGTAACCAGGCAGGACCCACCTGTTCTGTACAGCTGACACTCTCCTCTACCAGGTAACCAGGCAGGACCCACCTGTTCTGTACAGCTGGACACTCTCCTCTACCAGGTAACCAGGCAGGACCCACCTGTTCTGTACAGCTGGACACTCTCCTCTACCAGGTAATCAGGCAGGACCCACCTGTTCTGTACAGCTGGACACTCTCCTCTACCAGGTAACCAGGCAGGACCCACCTGTTCTGTACAGCTGGACACTTTCCTCTACCAGGTACCAGGCAGGACCCACCTGTTCTGTACAGCTGGACACTCTCCTCTACCAGGTAACCAGGCAGGACCCACCTGTTCTGTACAGACCCACCTGGACACTCTCCTCTACCAGGTAACCAGGCAGGACCCACCTGTTCTGTACAGCTGGACACTCTCCTCTACCAGGTAACCAGGCAGGACCCACCTGTTCTGTACAGCTGGACTCTCTCCTCTACCAGGTAACCAGGCAGGACCCACCTGTTCTGTACAGCTGGACACTCTCCTCTACCAGGTAACCAGGCAGGACCCACCTGTTCTGTACAGCTGGACACTCTCCTCTACCAGGTAATCAGGCAGGACCCACCTGTTCTGTACAGCTGGACACTCTCCTCTACCAGGTAACCAGGCAGGACCCACCTGTTCTGTACAGCTGGACACTTTCCTCTACCAGGTACCAGGCAGGACCCACCTGTTCTGTACAGCTGGACACTCTCCTCTACCAGGTAACCAGGCAGGACCCACCTGTTCTGTACAGCTGGACACTCTCCTCTACCAGGTAACCAGGCAGGACCCACCTGTTCTGTACAGCTGGACACTCTCCTCTACCAGGTACCAGGCAGGACCCACCTGTTCTGTACAGCTGGACACTCTCCTCTACCAGGTAACCAGGCAGGACCCACCTGTTCTGTACAGCTGGACACTCTCCTCTACCAGGTAACCAGGCAGGACCCACCTGTTCTGTACAGCTGGACCCACCTGTTCTGTACAGCTGGACCCATATGTTCTGTACAGCAGGACCCACCTGTTCTGTACAGCTGGACCCACCAGTTCTGTACAGCTGGATCCACCGGTTCTGTACAGCTGGACCCACCTGTTCTATACAGCAGGATCCACCTGTTCTGTACAGCAGGATCCACCAGTTCTGTACAGCTGGACCCACCTGTTCTGTACAGCTGGACCCACCTGTTTTGTACAGCATGATCCCCCTGTTCTGTACAGCAGGATCCACCTGTTCTGTCCTGCTGGACCCACCTGTTCTGTACAGCAGGACCCACCTGTTCTATACAGCAGGATCCACCTGTTCTGTACAGCAGGACCCACCTGTTCTATACAGCAGGACCCACCTGTTCTATACAGCAGGATCCACCTGTTCTGTACAGCAGGACCCACCTGTTCTATACAGCAGGACCCACCTGTTCTATACAGCAGGACCCACCTGTTCTATACAGCAGGACCCACCTGTTCTGTACAGCAGGATCCACCTGTTCTGTACAGCAGGACCCACCTGTTCTATACAGCAGGACCCACCTGTTCTATACAGCAGGACCCACCTGTTCTATACAGCAGGACCCACCTGTTCTGTACAGCAGGACCCACCTGTTCTGTACAGCAGGACCCACCTGTTCTATACAGCAGGACCCACCTGTTCTATACAGCAGGATCCACCTGTTCTGTCCTGCTGGACCCACCTGTTCTGTGCAGCAGGATCCACCTGTTCTGTGCAGCTGGACCCACCTGTTCTATACAGCAGGACCCACCTGTTCTATACAGCAGGACCCACCTGTTCTATACAGCAGGACCCACCTGTTCTATACAGCAGGACCCACCTGTTCTATACAGCAGGACCCACCTGTTCTATACAGCAGGACCCACCTGTTCTATACAGCAGCAGAGAAGATAAGAATGTTACTTACTGCTTAACTAGATACATTTTTTAATTAGAGGTTGTTCTGTACTGTATACAGAAGGTAATCTGTTTAATTAGCCTACCGAGGCTAATCTATTTAATTAGCCTACCGAGGCTAATCTGTTTAATTAGCCTACCGAGGCTAATCTCTTTAATTAGCATACTGAGGCTAATCTCTTTAATTAGCATACTGAGGCGAATCTCTTTAATTTGCCTACCGAGGCTAATCTGTTTAATTAGCCTACCGAGGCTAATCTGTTTAATTAGCCTACCGAGGCTAATCTCTTTAATTAGCATACTGAGGCTAATCTGTTTAATTAGCCTACCGAGGCTAATCTGTTTAATTAGGCTACCGAGGCTAATCTGTTTAATTAGGCTACCGAGGCTAATCTCTTTAATTAGCCTACCGAGGCTAATCTCTTTAATTAGCCTACCGAGGCTAATCTGTTTAATTAGCCTACCGAGGCTAATCTGTTTAATTAGCATACTGAGGCTAATCTCTTTAATTAGCCTTTAAAAAAAACTTTATTTAACTAGGCAAGTCAGTTAAGAACAAATTCTTATTTTCAATGACAGCCTAGGAACAAAGGGTTAACTGCCTTGTTCAGGGGCAGAACGACAGATTTGTACCTTGTCAGCTTGGGGATTTGAACTTGCAACCTTTCGGTTACCAGTCGAACACTCTAACCACTAGGATACCTCTATCCTAGTGGTTATTTAATTGGCCTACAGAGGCTAATCTCTTTAATTAGCCCACCGAGGCTTATTTAAACAAGGTTATCTCTGTGGCACAGACTGACTTTGCTTAAGGGCATGTACTGTAGTAATTATAGTTATTTAATACACAATTTTGTACCTCCCATATATTGTATGTTATAACGTGTAACATTCTTTTTTCTGTCACAATGTGTTCATATGCATCCCAATGTCCATATAATATAATGCTAGTCGAATTGGAATGTGTTGATTTCTGGATGACCAGGAATGACCCTTCTATGTCCTGTCCTGTCCTGTCTGCCATCCCAGTCGTTTGTCAAAGACTATATTATCTCCATCACCAGGCTGCTGCTGGGCCTGGACACCACCCCGGGCTCTGGATTCCTCTGCTCTGTGAGTTACTCTCTGGGTGCATCTCAATGGTCAAAAGTGGTTTCCTCTCCACGTCTCAGACAGAAGGAGAGAGAAGACAAACAGAGGAGGCGTCTTTAGACTACTGAGATTCACCCGTTGTACTGTACAGTAGTCCTATGTGTGACAGCACAGCAGCCTTTACTTGCCTGTCCAAATCCTTACACTGACAGGTAAAAGTGACTCCACGGTCATTTAAAATCACTGTACAGTTGTTCCTCCTGTATAGAAATGGACTTTGAAATGACCTTTTAGATGCAGATCTCTGAGGATGACCTGTGGATTTTTTATTTCACCTTTATTTAACCAGGTAGGCAAGTTGAGAACAAGTTCTCATTTACAATTGCGACCTGGCCAAGATAAAGCAAAGCAGTTTGACAGATACAACGACACAGAGTTACACATAAAGTAAAACAAACATACAGTCAATAATACAGTATAAACAAGTCTATATACGATGTGAGCAAATGAGGTGAGAAGGGAGGTAAAGGCAAAAAAGGCCATGGTGGCAAAGTAAATACAATATAGCAAGTAAAACACTGGAATGGTAGTTTTGCAATGGAAGAATGTGCAAAGTAGAAATAAAAATAATGGGGTGCAAAGGGGCAAAATAAATGAATGAATTAAATACAGTTGGGAAGAGGTAGTTGTTTGGGCTAAATTATAGATGGGCTATGTACAGGTGCAGTAATCTGTGAGCTGCTCTGATAGTTGGTGCTTAAAGCTAGTGAGGGAGATAAGTGTTTCCAGTTTCAGAGATTTTTTGTAGTTCGTTCCAGTCATTGGCAGCAGAGAACTGGAAGGAGAGGCGGCCAAAGAAATAATTGGTTTTGGGGGTGACTAGAGAGATATACCTGCTGGAGCGCGTGCTACAGGTGGGAGATGCTATGGTGACCAGCGAGCTGAGATAAGGGGTACTTTACCTTGCTGGGTCTTGTAGATGACCTGGAGCCAGTGGGTTTGGCGACGAGTATGAAGCGAGGGCCAGCCAACGAGAGCGTACAGGTCGCAATGGTGGGTAGTATATGGGGCTTTGGTGACAAAACGGATTGCACTGTGATAGACTGCATCCAATTTGTTGAGTAGGGTATTGGAGGCTATTTTGTAAATGACATCGCCAAAGTCGAGGATTGGTAGGATGGTCAGTTTTACAAGGGTATGTTTGGCAGCATGAGTGAAGGATGCTTTGTTGCGAAATAGGAAGCCAATTCTAGATTTAACTTTGGATTGGAGATGTTTGATATGGGTCTGGAAGGAGAGTTTTCAGTCTAACCAGACACCTAAGTATTTGTAGTTGTCCACGTATTCTAAGTCAGAGCCGTCCAGAGTAGTGATGTTGGACAGGCGGGTAGGTGCAGGTAGCGATCGGTTGAAGAGCATGCATTTAGTTTTACTTGTATTTAAGAGCAATTGGAGGCCACGGAAGGAGAGTTGTATAGCATTGAAGCTCGCCTGGAGGGTTGTTAACACAGTGTCCAAAGAAGGGCCAGAAGTATACAGAATGGTGTCGTATGGAAGGCTCTATCAGAAACTGTGTTCCACCGTCAGAGACATTCCCATCAGCATCTACAGGACCGAGTCCCAGACAGCAGATTCCTCTGAGGAGGTGCCCTCTAGACCGCAAGGCTGTTTTAACATTGTTGACATTCATTTGTTTGGCTGTGAAATCCCAGTTTTCTTGTGTTAATGACATATTACAGCGGCATTGATTATGCTGTCATTCTGTTGTGTGTGTGTGTGTTTTCTCTTTTTTTCTCATTTGTTACGTATAAATGTTTAGTCTGTATGCTTTCATGGTTATTTAAGCATGTTACAACACAGTAAGCAACATTAATGTCATTCATCCTTTTGTGATTCCTATTTGTGTGATTCCATGACTCCTATTTGTGTGATTCCATGACTCCTATTTGTGTGATTCCATGATTCCTATTTGTGTGATTCCATGATTCCTATTTGTGTGATTCCACGATTCGTGAAAAACAATAGATTTATTTGGTCAGACTGAATCAACTTTTTGTGCAGATGAGGTAGGTTTTCTTCCTCTGTAATGTGTCTTGGTTAAATCGTGCTTGATAAACCACGTCGAGACTTGCCACTGGTGGTTATATCAGGAAGAAATCATTGTCAAATCAACTTATACCTTCTCTGGCCTCACTCTTGATCATTCGCTTTGTTCTGGGTCGTTTCATTTGACCCTATTTGACTATAGACACACCATAGACTTCATTCATGTATATGGCATTGTGTTTTGACCGTACTCAGTCACAGCTCTCAGTGTGCGTGGAGGACTTAGACGACCCCAAGGAGCAGAGAGACCGAGAGCTCCCCCCTGTGGCCGGAGGGTACCACCGCAGCTCCACCTCCAGCGACCCATGGGACGGGAAGGCTCCCCTGCTGAGGAGGAAGAGCGTGCAGTGGGCGTGGAAGCTGAGCCGGAGGGGGACTCGAGGGAACCAGCGGGGGGCTCAGAGGGGGGGCCAGCAGGGTCTGAGGGCCAGACGCTCGGAGAGACAGGAGCTGGACGAGCTGGTCAGCAACAGGATGAAAAGCCTTGGACTCTGGGCCACGGCTTGCGGTGAGAGACCCCACACATGGGGAGGGATGTTTTGGGGGGAATTGCGAGTTGTATTTCCAAGGCCTGGAACAAAATACGTTATGTGTTTGAAACATGACACTTAGTCTTTATGGATGGATGGACAGACAGACTAACAGCGGAGATGATTGTCATGTAATTTACTATGTCAGCCTTTTGACAGACCAAAACAGACAATGGTGAATGTATACAATTTTATCCGTATTCATGTGGCCAAAGCCTGAAGCTACGCATTCATCAGTGTCCATTTATGTCCGTCAATGTCCGTCAATCTCTTGTCAACTATTTTCCGATCAGTTGCATAGACAAATAGGCAGTATGTCTTTTGTCGGACAATCACCTCTAATGTCCATCATCTGTCAACAGACAACTTCCATTGAAAAACCATTTGCTCAATCAGACATTTTCTGACACAATCTTTTATATTGCCGTAGCCTAAATCATTGGACGTTTCAACATGATTGTCTTGTTCCAATTCCAGATGACATGAGTGAGAACCAGACTACGTGTTGATCAACCCACCTCCTGACACCATGCTGGAGCTCAATGACATAGTGTAAGTATGGCAGCGCATAGAAAAGTAGGGGCCTGAAGAAACGGTTGATGAGATGCAATCAAGAAAGTTGCAAACTCCATATTACTCAATATTACTACTCAATATTACTCCATAATACTACTCCATATTACTCCATATTACTAGTCCATATTACTCCATATTACTACTCCATATTACTCCATATTTTACTCCATATTTCTACTCCATATTACTACTCCATATTACTACTCCATATTACTCCATATTACTCCATATTACTCCATAATACTCCATATTACTAGTCCATATTACTCCATAATACTACTCCATATACTACTCCATAATACTACTCCATAATACTACTCCATTACTAGTCCATATTACAAGTCCATATTACTCCATATTACGACTCCATATTACTCCATAATACTACTCGATATTACTCCATAATAGTACTCCATATTACGACTCCATATTACTCCACATTTCTACTCCATATTACTCCATATTACTAGTCCATATTACTCCATATTACTACTCCATATTACTAGTCCATATTACTCCATATTACTCCATATTACTCCATATTTCTACTCCATATTTCTACTCCATATTACTTCCATATTACTCCATATTACTACTCCATATTACTAGTCCATATTACTCCATATTACTACTCCATATTACTAGTCCATATTACTCCATATTACTACTCCATATTAGTCCATATTACTCCATATTACTACTCCATATTACTAGTCCATATTACTCCATATTACTACTCCATATTAGTCAATATTACTACTCCATATTACTACTCCATATTACTAGTCCATATTTCTCCATATTACTCCATATTACTACTCCATAATACTACATATTATTACTACATATTATTACTCTATATTACTAGTCCATATTACTCCATAATACTACTCCATATTACTCCATAATACTCCATATTACTACTCCATATTACTACTCCATAATACTACTCCATATTACTCCATATTACTGGTCCATATTACAAGTCCATATTACTCCATATTACTCCATATTACTACTTCATATTACTCCATAATACTACTCCATTATACCAGTCCATATTACTAGTCCATATTACAAGTCCATATTACAAGTCCATATTACTAGTCCATATTACAAGTCCATATTACTACTCCATATTACTACTCCATATTGCTCCATATCACGACTCCATATTACGACTCCATATTACGACTCCATATTACGACTCCATATTACTACTCCATGTTATTACTCAATTTTACTACCCCATATTACTCCATATTACTACTCCGTATTACTCCATATTATTACTTCATATTACTACCCTGTATTACTACTCCGTATTACTACTCCATGTTATTACTCAATTTTACTACCCCATATTACTCCATATTACTACTCCGTATTACTCCATATTACTCCATATTACTACCCTGTATTACTCCATATAACTACTCCATATTACTACTCCATATTACTACCCTGTATTACTCCATATAACTACTCCATATTACGACTCCATATTACGACTCCATATTACTACTCCATGTTATTACTCAATTTTACTACCCCATATTACTCCATATTATTACTCCATATTACTCCTCCACATTACTCCATATTTCTACTCCATATTACTCTATATTACTCCATATTACTCCATAATACTCCATACTACTCCATAATACTCCATATTACTACTTCATATTACTCCATAATACTACTCCATAATACCAGTCCATATTACTCCATATTACTAGTCCATATTACTAGTCCATATTACTACTCCATATTACTAGTCCATATTACTCCATATTACTACTCCATATTACTCCATATTTCTACTCCATATTACTATTCCATATTACTCCATATTACTACTCCATATTACTAGTCCATATTACTAGTCAATATTAGATACTACTCCATATTACTACCATATTACTACTCCATATTACTACTCTGTATTACCCTGTATTACTCCATATTACTCCATATTACTACTCCATATTACTACTCCATATTTACTATTTCTCCATATTACTCCATATTACTACTCCATATTACTACCCTATATTCTAGTCCATATTATTACTACCCATATTACTCCATTACTCCATATTACTACTCCATATTACTACCCCATAATTACTCCATATTACTACTGGTCCATATTACAAGTCCATATTACTCCATATTATACTACCAGTCCATATTACAGTCCATATTACTAGTCCATATTACTACTCCATATTACTAGTCCATATTACTCCATATTACTACCCCATATTGCTCCATATTACGACTCCATATAACTACTCCATATTACTACTCCATATTACATATTACTACCCTGTATTACTACTCCATGTTATTACTCAATTTTACTACCCCATATTACTCCGTATTACTCCATATTACTCCATATTACTCCATATTACTACCCTGTATTACTACCCCGTATTACTCCATATTACTCCATATTACGACTCCATATTACGACTCCATATTACTACTCCATGTTATTACTCAATTTTACTACCCCATATTACTCCATATTATTACTCCATATTACTCCTCCACATTACTCCATATTTCTACTCCATATTACTCTATATTACTCCATATTACTCCATAATACTCCATACTACTCCATAATACTCCATATTACTACTTCATATTACTCCATAATACTACTCCATAATACCAGTCCATATTACTCCATATTACTAGTCCATATTACTAGTCCATATTACTACTCCATATTACGAGTCCATATTACTCCATATTACTAACCCGTATTACTCCATATTACTACCCCGTATTACTCCATATTACTACCCCGTATTACTCCATATTACTACCCCGTATTCCCGTATTACTACCCTGTATTACTCCATATTACTCCATATTACTACCCCGTATTACTCCATATTACTACTCCATATTACTACCCCGTATTCCCGTATTACTACCCCGTATTACTCCATATTACTCCATATTACTACCCCGTATTACTCCATATTACTACTCCATATTACTACCCCGTATTACTCCATAATACCAGTCCATATTACTCCATATTACTAGTCCATATTACTAGTCCATATTACTACTCCATATTACGAGTCCATATTACTCCATATTACTACCCCGTATTACTCCATATAACTACTCCATATTACTACTCCATATTACTACCCTGTATTACTACCCCGTATTACTCCATATTACTCCATATTACTACCCTGTATTACTACCCCGTATTACTCCATATTACTCCATATTACTACTCCATATTACCACCCTGTATTACTACCCCGTATTACTCCATATTACTCCATATTACTACCCTGTATTACTACCCCGTATTACTCCATATTACTCCATATTACTACCCCGTATTACTCCATATTACTACCCCGTATTACTCCATATTACTACCCCGTATTACTCCATATTACTACCCCGTATTACTCCATATTACTACCCTGTATTACCCGTATTACTCCATATTACTCCATATTACTACTCCATATTACTCCATATTACTACCCTGTATTACTACCCCGTATCACTCCATATTACTCCATATTACTACTCCATATTACTCCATATTACTACCCTGTATTACTCCATATTACTACCCCGTATTACTCCATATTACTACTCCATATTACTACTCCATATTACTACCCTGTATTACTCCATATTACTACTCCATATTACTACCCTGTATTACTCCATATTTCTACCCCGTATTACTCCATATTACTACTCCATATTACTCCATATTACTACCCCGTATTACTCCATATTACTACTCCATATTACTCCATATTACTACCCTGTATTACTACCCCGTATCACTCCATATTACTCCATATTACTACTCCATATTACTCCATATTACTACCCTGTATTACTCCATATTACTACCCCGTATTACTCCATATTACTACTCCATATTACTACTCCATATTACTACCCTGTATTACTCCATATTACTACCCCGTATTACTCCATATTACTACCCCGTATTACTCCATATTACTACCCCGTATTACTCCATATTACTACTCCATATTACTACCCCGTATTACTCCATATTACTACTCTATATTACTACCCGGTATTACTCCATATTACTACCCCGTATTACTCCATATTACTACCCCGTATTCCCGTATTACTACCCTGTATTACTCCATATTACTACCCCGTATTACTCCATATTACTACTCCATATTACTACCCCGTATTCCCGTATTACTCCATATTACTCCATATTACTACCCCATATTACTCCATATTACTACTCCATATTACTACTCCATATTACTACCCCGTATTACTCCATGTTACTACTCCATATTACTACCCCGTATTACTCCATATTACTACCCCGTATTACTCCATATTACTACTCCATATTACTACTCCATATTACTACCCCGTATTACTCCATATTACTACCCCGTATTACTCCATATTACTACCCCGTATTACTCCATATAACTACTCCATATTACTACTCCATATTACTACCCTGTATTACTACCCCGTATTACTCCATATTACTCCATATTACTACCCCGTATTACTCCATATTACTACTCCATATTACTCCATATTACTACCCCATATTACTCCATTATACTACCCCGTATTACTCCATATTACTACCCCGTATTACTCCATATTACTACTCCATATTACTACTCCATATTACTACTCCATATTACTACCCTGTATTACTACCCAGTATTACTCCATATTACTTTTTACATTCAAAACACGCCATTCAAATGAACAATAGCAAAAAAACGACACATGGAAATAAACTTCAAGTGTACAGGCACCATCATTTGAACTATGTAGTTATTTATGACCGTGGATGTATTGATCCGTTTGTTTCAGTTTGCAGAGCCTCTTTGATTTAATGATGTCACAACTACATTTTCATGAGGTATTGAGGTGTCATGTTTATACTAACCCAGGAACCATATATATGCTTATTGTACTTAACCCACTGTTTTCCCACTTGTTAAACAGTAATCTGAGTACTATAATCCAAGCAATATACAATAATACGATATAGCGCTGCACAACCAAAGTGACCCTTTAGTTTAGCAGATAAAAGACTACCAACAAACAATGTAAGCATTAGACAGATTGAAACAAATTAAGAGCACTGAGTTCATGTTTCTTGAAGCTCCCTGGGACTATGATGGATTGGAATGCTTATGGTGTGAGTAGTGTTGTCAAATAGTGATGTTAAATATGATAAACTACCTCCAGGCTCTCAAGTAGTTCTGCCCCCAGTTGTGCTTGATATCCCATAATATCCTAAATATACTGAACAAAAATATAAACGCAACATGCAACAATTTCTAAGATTTTACTGAGTTACAGTTCATGGAAGGAAAATAAGTTAATTGAAATAAATTCCTAAGGCCCTAATCTATGGATTCACATGACTCAGCAGGGGCACAGCCAATCAGCCAAAGAAATACTCCTCAGTTTCATCAGCTATCTGGGTGGCTGGTCTCAGGACTGGCGTGGTTGCATGTGGTCTGCGGTTGTGAGACTGGTAGACGTACTGCCAAATTTTCTAAAACAACGCTTATGGTAGATAAATTAACATGACATTCTCTGGCAACAGCTCTGGTGGACATTCCTGCAGTCAGCATTTCAATTGCACCCTCCCTCAAAACTTGATACATCTGTGGCATTGTGTGGTGACAAAATTGCACATTTTAGAGTGGCCTTTTATTGTCTTTAGCACAAGGTCACCTGTGTAATGATCACGCTGTTTAATCCTGTTCTTGTTATGCCACACCTGTCAAATGGATGGATTATTTTGGCAAAAGAAAATTGCTCACAGAGAGAGAGAGAGAGAGAATACATATATATATATATATATATATACAGTATATATACAGTATATATATATATATGTATATATATATCCGTGCGGTTGTGTTTGTCTGTGCGAGCCCTTACGCTTGTCAGTGTGTGTGGTGTTAGATAAAGGTGTGTGTTTATGTATGTATGTCTGTGTGTGTGTGGGGTTAGATAAAGGTGTGTGTTTATGTATGTATGTCTGTGTGTGTGTGTGTGGTGTTAGATAAATGCTTAAGAGCTCAGAGGAAGACAGCAGAACGTCCCTGAGGAAGGATTCAGGTTAAGAGGAAGGGAGATGGCAGAGTGAAGGCTTTACACTGCCCCCTGAGAGAGCTATCTTAAGTAGTAGACTCTCACATTTATTAGACAGAAGGTACAGCTTGATAAAATGACACCTATCCCAAACACTCTTGACTGTATATGAAAGAGATCTGTATATGAAATAGATTATTTACCTTTTTACATTGATAGAAGGAATAGCTATTTCAATAGTTATCATTGATTTCTAACCTCTATAAGACCAACCAGATAATGGTATGAGATAATGCTTATGAAAATCAACCTGCAGATCAGGAAACTAGGAGAGAGAAGCACTCCTTGGCTTGTCTCATAGCCAAATCAAATCTTTGTATTTCCTTTTTGCATCCTCCCTAGGCCTAATAGCATCCTGTGTAATTCATTATCTAGAACACAACGTAATTGTCTTGTGTTATGCTGTCTCATGATGTTCGCATGCATTACAAACCTGCCCGAGGGAGATTTAGAATTGTATCGAGAACTAGACACATAGCTGTTCTTTGATCTGAAGCACTACTCCACCAACCAACTCTCTCTCCATGGTGTATCCAATCACTGCTAGACCGTCTTAGTCTGAATTGAATCAAAGGTACAAGATCAGTGAAAATCGTCATAAATAAATATTGGGGAAAGTACTCCGATGGTCTTGGATTTGGTTTTGGATCCGTTCTGCTTCACTGCCTTTTACATGTTCCTTGAATTAATTCATCATTTTAATCAAAACACGTCTCACCACCACTCATCTCATTCTATCACATCTTCAAAAATAAACAGCCTTGTTTAAAAATAAATAAAAGGACAGATCCTTATTGAAGAGCTGCTAAAATGCCTAGATGTCAGGAACCAGCCAGGGACACAAGGTAGCGGCCTAGCAGGGAGCTGACGGTTACATAAGAAAAAGCTGCTAATGTATTCTGCTGATATCGTTCACCGCTGAGGTGTCAACGCCTCTTCAAGTGTTAGTGTCCAGAGCCACAGCAAACGATCCCTTAACTTCGTCTCAGTCGTTGTGGTATCATCAAGAAAAAAACTCGCCTAACATTTGAATATGCAAATGAACCACTTAATTGACCTTACGTTAAGGTCCAGAATTTTAGGCAACCAATTGCAGCCCTCCAATGGATTGCAAATGTCGTCGAGTCAGACACCTCAGACACCTCAGGTTTAAATCACATGAAAGCTATGGCAAAAAAACGGAACGTTTTCCTTCAAAGAATGTATGTTTAAATGGCTAAATAATTTAACAGTGTACCAGGAGCACTTGCTACTGTGATTTCTGAAATGCAGAGCCTGTTCATGGAGTATTTTTCTAATCTGAAATGATACTTTTTGTTGCATTGTTTTCAAACTCAGCTGGTTGGCTAGCTCTGTCTCATTCACCACCAAACGTTGCTAACACTAGCTAGCAACATAATACTTTTTTTTCACAAAAGGTATGTTAACTAGCTAAGTTAGCAGTGTTATGAGTACAACTCCCATCGGCAGTTGACATCAGGATACGATTTGAGAGCACTAGTTTGCCCAAAAAGTGGTATAGCTTTGACAACATGCTGCCACGTTGAGAGAGAGAGAGGGGGAGAGAGAGGGGAGGGGGGGAGAGGGAGAGAGGAGGAGAGAGTGGGGGAGAGAGGAGAGAGAGGGGGAGAGAGGAGAGAGAGCAGAGAGAGGGGAGAGAGCAGAGAGAGGGGGAGAGAGCAGAGAGAGCAGAGAGATAGGGGAGAGAGCGAGAGAGGGGGAGAGAGGGGGAGAGAGCGAGAGAGAGCGGGAGAGAGAGGGGGAGAGCGGGAGAGAGAGGGTGAGTGAGAGGGGGAGAGAGAGGGGGAGAACGGGAGAAAGAGAGATCGAGAACGTTTAGATTGAGACTCAAGGGCATTTATTTACCTGCAAGGGTGAGAGAGAGGGAGGGAGAGAGAGAGAGTGATAGGGAAGGAGAGAAGGAGAGAGAGAAAGACCATTTAGAGCTGAGACTCAAGTGCAGTTCTTTACCTGCAAATCAAATCAAAGTTTATTGGTTGCGTAAAAATCAAAAGTAAATGATATAGGATGAGCCATGAGTAGAATACAGTATATACACAGTGTACAAAACATTAAGAACACGTGGCCATGCAGTCATGGGTGAACATGGAGTAAGGGCTAAGTACGTACCAGCATGGGACCCCCCCATGTTGAAGGTCAGCAAGTGAGAGAAGGAGGGGGAAAGAGGGAGGGGGAGAATTTAACTTGGTTAAGCTTCTCTAGATGACGCACAAAGGTTCCAGACACTACCCCACACATCCTGTCTCAGACCCTATCTCCCCCATGGCAGAAGGAGGGAGTGACTGGGCACAGACATTGTGGATACAAGTAATTGGTTAATCACGCCATCCCTTCACATGGTTTACAGTAGGTAAAGACACATATTCACATATGAAGACAAAATTCTCTCTCCTGACCTCTTATCTTTCTGATATTCTGCATAGCAACATGGAAATGTGATGGACAAGCCTGACTTCTCCCCATGTGAGGGAGGAAGTGCAACTGCAAACACCAGAGTCTGAAGGGATACATTCTAATAACAAAGAGTTCAACAGTTCAATCACACAAGTATGTTATGCAGATAAGACATCTTAATTATCTATGTTACCGAGCTAATTCTGATTCTTCCGCCACACACACTTGCTGACAGAGTGAGGGGTTGGAGGTAATTAGTGCTCCTCCGTATATAAGCCCTGGAGTCCAAGTCCCGAATCTCCATTGATTTCACCCCTATCTATTTTACACAATCTCATTCCTGGCCCTTTTTGAGTCAATCATGTTATGCAGATAAGACATCTTAAGACATCTTAATTATCTATGTCACCAAGCTAATTCTGATTCTTCCACCACATTCCCCTCTCAAAGGACGGAGTCCCTTCCGGAGACATAAGAACAGTAACATGATATCTTACTAGCATTTGTTGCAGAGTATATGAATTATAAATTTAAAAAATAGAGAATCAAATCCCTTCAATGTCGAGTCCATGTAAGATTCCTCCGTTGGGAAACTGAGTTCATAACCTTTATTCCTCAAGACATACTTACACATGTTTAATCATACAGAATAATACATTGTTGAGGAAAATACAGAAATAAGAAATGCTCCCTAAGTTACAGGAGAATCAGTGTCTAAACACAGGCCTCATCACCACAGATAGGACAGTCATCTCTCTGAACATGCCCACAGACATAACAGATTGTAGAATTATCTGTGCAGTCTGATTCAACATCTGGAAGAACAAGTTCCTTCCCTAGTCATGGGGATAGTAGATGGGCCGCATCGCCCTCTTCTCTCTAGTCTTCACCCAAGGTGGGAGGGACTCCTGTCTCTATCATGTGACAACGTGTTAGGACTGGTAACCCAGAAGGGCCCAGCCAGAGTTTCTACACCTGATCGTATGTACGAAGTCGTTTCCACTTCCTTGATTCAGCTGGACTTACAGAGGATTGTAAGTCAGATATATAAGTAGTTGAGAAAAAGTTAACAGGAAGTGAAACCATCTGTAACACATCTGCTGCTTTGCTGCCAAATCAGCCACTGTGTTGCCCTTGGAGACAGGTGCAAGAGAGTTAGTATGAGCCAAACATTTACATACAGCGATTTTTAGAAGGGAGAAGAATAGCTTTCAAAAGGTTATCAGCAAACCCACGCTGTTTCCACAGGGTGAAATCTGACCTTGGTTTTGATACCGTGTCGATCAGAGGTGTGCAGTTGTGGGGTCCTCCATCCATGTTCAGCAACAGTGTTGCTGGATTGAGCCTGAGTCAACACAGGAGACATAAAAGCTTTCTTCTCACACACAAACAGATGGAAAGGGTTTAGAATGTGCACAGGGCGACCGAGACGTGGAGAAGCAGTCATGAGTTGTTTCAGTTTCGTCAGGGCAGTCAGTCATTCATTTGATTTCATGATTCATATCCATCTTGTGACCGTAAATGAGATCTGAGAGAGGCTGGACAACCTTGGCCTAGTCAGGCAACCACGCCCTACAGTACACTATCATACCAGTCAGTGACATCATGTGTGGTTTGGTAACCGGCTTTGGGACAGAGATAATAGCCTGTACTCTCTCTGGACCCCACCTGTCTGCCATTGGTGTGGTATCATGTCCTAAAATACTTAAATAGTTTTTATTCATACTTTGTGGTCCCTACCAGAAAGATCAAAAGGTGCTTGAGTGTCAGTTTCACATGCCTGAAGAGTACAGTAACAAGTCATCAACGTACTATATCCATGTGTTCCCCTGCGGGGGGAACGAAACCCTCCAAATGTTGTGCCAATGCAGCTGAAAAGATTGCAGGGGTCTCAGTGTACTTCTTTCCGAGGAACGTGAACGCAAACCAGAACTGTGACTCTGGTGCAACGGGAATGCTAAAAAAAAAAATGCAGTAGCCAAATCAATAACAGAAAACCAATTAGCTGTGGCTGGGACTGCAGATCACGTAGTTGGATTGGGAACCACAGTAGCAGAGACAGCATTCTTAAACTGGCCTTAATCTTGAACTAAACGGAAATCCCCTGAGGCTTTCCTTACTGACAAGACAGGGGTATCAAGGTGACTCTGGACACAGGACTAACGCTCCGTACTCTAGCAATGAAGCATGTACCGGAGTAATACCAGCAATAGCTTATTTAGTGACTGGATACTGTGCTCTGGAGGGGCGCCTGGTGTCTGTAGCAGTAACCACAAGCATTCACCAGTCCCTTCATCCAAACCCCATCTGTCTGATTTTGCCAGGGACACGTGTGGTGCGCTATCCTCAAACATGTAGAGCTATTGCTGTGCAGGGGTTAAATTAACCCCTAGAGCACAGAAATCACTGCTACAATACAGACGCTCACTCTGTACTGATTCTGATGCTACACTTTCTAAAAGCCATTTGTTATCATATCTCAGGTCTCTTGTCAATGGTGAAAAATGGTAGGTGCAATGTAAGTCCGCTTCAGACGTGAAACTGGCCCCAATGGGTTTAAGCCATTAAGAAAACACGAGCAACACTGGGCACCTCATTATCAACCACCCATGAATAATACCAGTCACAAAACTCAGACATCAACATCAATTGCTCCCTCTCCTCCTCATGTATAACAGCGAGCCGTGAGGGGACACACATTACATTAATGCCTAATTTGCACAGGTGGTCCCTGCCCATTAGATTGACCAGGCAGTGATTGGAGTAGTGAAATTGGCGTTGACATTTTTCCTCACAAAAGTAGACAGGCAGAGGCATAGCTACATGTTCTCGGAATGGGAGGCCTGAAGCTCCAACAGTTTTGACTGTTTCACTAGACATGGGAGGCTTTTTCATAGCCTTTCAATTAATGGCAGACATAGCAGCCCCAGTGTCAACAAGAAATATTATTGACTCACCATTGACGCAAGCCTCCACAGTTGGCTCAATTTGAGGAAGGGTATGGCTCTGGTTGTTCTACTGGTTCTGATTCTCCCTGTTCTTTCCCTGTCCTCTCATCATGTCAATTCTGCTGTTCCTGTCCTGGATTGTATAGGGTCATCTGTGCAGGCGGCCCCGACTTCCAGGCCTCGAGGGCCCCCTTGTCGACCCCACTGTTGCTGAGGGGCCCCCTGTTTGGGTGGCCCTGGCCATTGGTTGGTTGGCTGCAAACATGGCTGTTGTTGAGCAGAGGGTGTCCACGCAGGCCCTCCTCTCCCCCTTCCTATAGGAGGTGACTCTTTCTGTCCGCTTGTCTGGCTCCTCCAGCCGCACCCTTCCTCTGTGGTCTGAGAGTTGACGTCATCCCCAACACCAGCATGGCCAGTCCAGAGAGGAGTTTGTCCCCCGCTGCTGCTAAGGGAGATTCATACATGAGGGGAGGCACAGGAGTAAGGGGGGAGGGGGGGGTAGTATTTAATGAAGCTGCCAGTTGAAGACTTGTGAGGTGTCTGTTTCTCAAACTAGACACTCTAATGTACTTGTCCTCTTGCTCAGTTGTGCACCGGGGCCTCCCACTATTTCTATTCTGTTTAGAGCCAGTTTGCGTGGTTCTGTGAAGGGAGTAGTATACAGTGTTGTACGGGATCTTCAGTTTCTTGCCAATTTCTCGCATGGGATAGCCTTTATTTGTCAGAACAAGAATAGACTGATTAGTTTCAGAAGAAAGTTATTTGTTTCTGGCCATTTTGAGACTGTAATCGAACCCACAAATGCTGATGCCCCAGATACTCAAGTAGTTTAAAGGCCAGTTTTATTGCTTCTTTAATCAGACAACAGTTTTCAGCTGCACTAATTGCAAAAGGGTTTTCTAATGATCAATTAGCCTTTTAAAATGATACATTTGGATTAGCTAACACAACGTGCCATTGGAACACAAGAGTGATGGTTGCTGATAATGGGCCTCTGTTCGCCTATGTAGATATTCCATAAAATAATATGCTGTTTCCAGCTACAATAGTCATTTACAGCATTAAAAATGTCTAGACTGTACAGTGGCTTGCGAAAGTATTCACCAGTTTTTGGAAAGCATTTTTCCAATTTTGTTGCCTTACAACTTGGAATTAAAACAGATTTTTTGGGGGGGGTTGTATCATTTGATTTACACAACATGCCTACCACTTTGAAGATGCAAAATATTTTTTTATTGTGAAACAAACATGAAATAATACCCCAAAAAATGAAAACTTGAGGGTGCATAACTATTCAACCCCCTCCCAAAGTCAAAACTTTGCAGAGTCACAATTTGCAGCAATTACAGCTACAAGTCCCTTGGGGTAATGCTCTATAAGCTTGGCACATCTATCCCCAGGGATTTTTGCCCATTCGTTAAGGCAAAACTGCTCCAGCTCCATCAAGTTGGATGGGTTCCGCTGGTGTACAGCAATCTTTAAGTCATACCACAGATTCCAAATTGGATTGAGGTCTCGGCTTTGACTAGGCCATTTCAAAACATTAAATGTTTCCCTTTAAAGCACTCGAGTATTGCTTTAGCAGTATACTTAGGGTCATTGTCCTGCTGGAAGGTGAACCTCCTTCCCAGTCTCAAATCTCTAGAAGACTGAAACAGGTTTCCCTCAAGAATTTCCCTGTATTTAGCACCATCCATCATTCCTTCAATTCTGACCAGTTTTCCAGTCCATGCCAATGAAGAACATCCCCACAGCATGATGCTGCCACCACCATCCTTCACTGTGGGGATGGTGTTCGAGGTAATGAGAGGTGTTGGGTTTGCGCCAGACATAGCGTTTGGCCAAAATGGCCAAAAATGTCACGCGAGACTAGGTGGGTGAAGGAATCAGACGCAGAGAGTTCCACTGTGGAAAAGTGCTCTTTACTTCGGCACACAAAATGATAAGCCCAACAATACAGGGTGCGGACAACAACGTGACAACCCAAAAACACAGGGTGCCAAGTTAAGAAAATAAATCCACCTCTACCTAAAATGCACACATGTAACATAAAGACAATCCCGCACAAAACAAGGGCAGGTCTCCCTACTAAATATTGGGAAGCTCATTAAACCAAACAACAGAAACACAGGTGAAATTAATAAGACAAAACAAACAGACAAACTTAAAAGGGATCGGTGGCAGCTAGTAGGACGGTGGTGACGACGACCGCCGAGCACCGCCCGAACAGGCAGGGGAGCCAACTTTGGCGGAAGTCGTGACAGTACCCCCCCCCCCCCTGACGCGCGGCTGCCGCAGCGCGCTACCACCGGCCTCGAGGACGACCCGGAGAGAAGGATCCAAAATGTCCCCACCGGAACCCAACATCTCTCCTCCGGACCGTACCTCTCCCAGTCCACGAGGTACTGTAGGCCCCTCACTCGGCGTCTCGAGTTCAGAATGCCACGTACTGTGTACACCGGGGACCCCTCGATGTCCAGAGGGGGCGGAGGGACCTCAGGCACCTCACCTTCCTGCAGGGACACCAGCCACCACCGGCCTGAGGAGAGACACATGAAACGAGGGGTTAATACGGTAATACCTAGGAAGTTGTAACCTGTAACATACCTCGTTTATTCTCCTCAGGACTTTAAACGGCCCCACACACTGCGGCCCCAGCTTCCGACAAGGCAGGCGGAGGGACAGGTTTCGGGTCGAGAGCCAGACCCTGTCCCCCGGTGCAAACACGGGGGCCTTACTGCGGTGCTGGTCAGCGCTCCTCTTCTGCCGTTCTCCCGCTAACTTTAGCTGTTCCTGGACAGCTTTCCAGGTGTCCTTGGAGCGCTGTACCCATTCTTCTACCGCAGTAGCCTCTGTCTGGCTCTGATGCCATGGGGCCAGGACCGGCTGGTAACCCAACGCACACTCAAAAGGGGACATGTTCGTTGAGGAGTGAGTTCTGAGCGAGCTCAGCCCAAGGAACATACCTCGCCCACTCAACAGGCCGGTCCCGGCAATATGACCGCAGAAACCTGCCCACATCCTGGTTTACGCGCTCTACCTGCCTATTAATCTCGGGGTGAAAACCCGAGGTCAAGCTGACCGAGACCCCCAGTCTCTCCATAAACGCTCTCCAAACTCTGGACGTGAATTGGGGGCTCAGATCAGAAACGATGTCCGCAGGCACCCCATAGTGCCGGAAGACATGGGTAAACAAGGCCTCCGCAGTCTGCAGGGCCTTAGGGAGACCGGGCAACGGGATGAGACGGCAGGACTTAGAAAACCGATCCACAACGAACAGGATCGTAGTACTTCCCTGGGACGGGGGAAGGTCGGTAAGAAAGTCCACCGATAAGTGTGTCCACGGCCGTTGTGGAACGGGGAGGGGCTGTAACTTCCCTCTAGGCAAGTGCCGAGGAGCCTTGCTCTGAGCGCACACCGAGGAGGAGGAGACATAAAATGTCACGTCATTAGCCAACGTGGGCCACCAGTATCTCCCTCGAAGACTCCGCACTGTCCTCTCGATGCCAGGATGACGCGAGGAGGGGAGAGTATGAGCCCAACCGATTAGCTTATCCCGGACCCCCCTCGGCACGTTACTGAGCCCCCGCTGGACAGTTAGGGGAGGCCGGCTCTAACCGTGAGGCCCTCTCTATCTCCGCGTCCACCTCCCATACTACCGGTGCCACGAGACATGAAGGTGGAATGATGGGAGTTGGCTCAACGGACCGCTCCTCGGTATCATAGAGGCGGGACAGCGCATCGGCTTTGGTGTTTTGGGAGCCTGGCCGGTACAAGATGCTGAACCGAAACCGGGTGAAAAACATGGCCCATCTGCAGATTTAGTCTCCTTGCTGCCCGGAAATACTCAAGATTACGATGGTCAGTCCAGATGAGAAAAGGGTGTTTCTCCCCCTCAAGCCAATGTCTCCACACCTTCAGAGCCTTGACTACAGCTAACAACTCCCGGTCCCCCACATCATAGTTCCGCCGGACCGAGTTTCCTCGAAAAGAAGGCACAAGGGCGGAGCTTGGGTGGCACGCCAGAGCACTGGGACAGCAAGGCCCCGACCCCCGCCTCGGACGTGCCCACCTCCACTATGAACGCTAAAGAGGGGTCCGGATGCGCCAACACGGGCGCATTGGTGAACAGCTCCTTCAGACGACTGAAAGCTCTGCCCGCCTCTGCTGACCAACGCAAGCGCACCGGTCCTCCCTTCAGCAGTGAGGTAATGGGTGCAGCCACCTGACCAAAACCCCGGCTAAACCTTGGGTAGTAATTGGCAAACCCTAAAAACCGCGGCACCTCTTTCACCGTGGTCAGAGTCGGCCAATTACACACGGCTGTAACGAGGTCATCCTCCATCACCACCCCGGAGGTGGAAATATGATAACCCAGGAAGGAAACGGCCTGTTTGAAGAACACACATTTCTCCGCCTTGCAATACAGGTCATGCTCCAGCAGTCGCCCAAGTACCTTACGCACCAGAGACACATGCGCCGCCACGCGTGTGGCAGAATAGATCAAGATGTCATCGATGTACACTACCACTCCCTGCCCGAGCAGGTCTCGGAGAATCTCATCTACGAAGGATTGGAAGACGGCTGGAACATTTTTCAACCCATATGGCATGACGCGGTACTCATAATGGCCAGATGTAGTACTAAATGCGGTTTTCCACTCATCTCCTCCCCGGATATGCAGCAGATTATACGCACTCCTCAGGCCCAGTTTTGTGAAGAAGCGCCCCCCGTGAAATTTATTCACCGCCGTAGCGGTGTTGGAGCGGGTTGGAGCGAGCAGTCGCATCCGCACTTCGGTCTGCACTTCGGTCTGCAGGTAGTATAACTTTTCATTACATTTCATTATAGTACAACGGTTTGATTTGTCTAATCTTAGCAATTTCTTCTTAGCTAGCTACATAGCCGTCTTTGTATCTAAGATAATTGCGTAATTATCGTATTTCGTCGTCCTAACGTATCTGCCCAGTAGCTAGCCAGCTAACTAACGCCCACCGTCTACATAGCTAGCTACATAGCCGTCTCTGTATCAACGATAATTGTGTAGATAATTGTGTAGTCTAGAGCGATTTTCTAGGTTACCTAGCCAGCTATTGTCGTTCTTTTAACGCAACGTAACGTAATCAACACTGCTAGCTAGCTAGCCAGCTAGCCCCTGAATCAACAACGCAGCCAGCTATTTGTCGTCCTTAACGTAGGAGACACAGCTAGCTAGCCAACAGCTAGACAACGTCTACCGATTAGAACTCAACAACCCGGTCGCATTCCGCCTCGCTCCACAGGTAGTATCACATTTTCATTTCATTACAGTACAACGGTTTGATTTGTTTGATCGTATCTAGCTACATAGCTAGCTACATAGCCGTCTCTGTATCAAAGATAATTGTGTAGTCTAAAGCGATTTTCTAGGTTACCTAGCCAGCTATTGTCGTTCTTTTAACGCAACGTAACGTAATCAACACTGCTAGCTAGCCAGCTAGCCCCCGAATCAACAACGCAGCCACTGCCAGCTAGCCTACTTCAGCAGTACTGTATCATTTTTAATCATTTTAGTCAATAAGATTCTTGCTACGTAAGCTCAACTTTCTGAACATTCGAGACGTGTAGTCCACTTGTCATTCCAATCTCCTTTGCATTAGCGTAGCCTCTTCTGTAGCTTGTCAACTATGTGTCTGTCTATCCCTGTCCTCTCTGCACAGACCATACAAACGCTCCACACCGCGTGGCCGCAGCCACCCTAATCTGGTGGTCCCAGCGCGCACGACCCACGTGGAGTTCCAGGTCTCCGGTAGCCTCTGGAACTGCCGATCTGCAGCCAACAAGGCAGAGTTCATCTCAGCCTATGCCTCCCTCCAGTCCCTCGACTTCTTGGCACTGACGGAAACATGGATCACCACAGATAACACTGCTACTCCTACTGCTCTCTCTTCGTCCGCCCACGTGTTCTCGCACACCCCGAGAGCTTCTGGTCAGCGGGGTGGTGGCACCGGGATCCTCATCTCTCCCAAGTGGTCATTCTCTCTTTCTCCCCTTACCCATCTGTCTATCGCCTCCTTTGAATTCCATGCTGTCACAGTTACCAGCCCTTTCAAGCTTAACATCCTTATCATTTATCGCCCTCCAGGTTCCCTCGGAGAGTTCATCAATGAGCTTGATGCCTTGATAAGCTCCTTTCCTGAGGACGGCTCACCTCTCACAGTTCTGGGCGACTTTAACCTCCCCACGTCTACCTTTGACTCATTCCTCTCTGCCTCCTTCTTTCCACTCCTCTCCTCTTTTGACCTCTCCCTCTCACCTTCCCCCTACTCACAAGGCAGGCAATACGCTCGACCTCATCTTTACTAGATGCTGTTCTTCCACTAACCTCATTGCAACTCCCCTCCAAGTCTCCGACCACTACCTTGTATCCTTTTCCCTCTCGCTCTCATCCAACACTTCCCACACTGCCCCTACTCGGATGGTATCGCGCCGTCCCAACCTTCGCTCTCTCTCCCCCGCTACTCTCTCCTCTTCCATCCTATCATCCCTTCCCTCTGCTCAAACCTTCTCCAACCTATCTCCTGATTCTGCCTCCTCAACCCTCCTCTCCTCCCTTTCTGCATCCTTTGACTCTCTATGTCCCCTATCCTCCAGACCGGCTCGGTCCTCCCTCCCGCTCCGTGGCTCGACGACTCATTGCGAGCTCACAGAACAGGGCTCCGGGCAGCCGAGCGGAAATGGAGGAAAACTCGCCCCCTGCGGACCTGACATCCTTTCACTCCCTCCTCTCTACATTTTCCTCTTCTCTCTCTGCTGCTAAAGCCACTTTCTACCACTCTAAATTCCAAGCATCTGCCTCTAACCCTAGGAAGCTCTTTGCAACCTTCTCCTCCCTCCTGAATCCTCCTCCCCCTCCTCCCTCTCTGCAGATGACTTCGTCAACCATTTTGAAAAGAAGGTCGACGACATCCGATCCTCGTTTGCTAAGTCAAACGACACCGCTGGTTCTGCTCACACTGCCCTACCCTGTGCTCTGACCTCTTTCTCCCTCTCTCTCCAGATGAAATCTTGCGTCTTGTGACGGCCGGCCGCCCAACAACCTGCCCGCTTGACCCTATCCCCTCCTCTCTTCTCCAGACCATTTCCGGAGACCTTCTCCCTTACCTCACCTCGCTCATCAACTCATCCCTGACCGCTGGCTACGTCCCTTCCGTCTTCAAGAGAGCGAGAGTTGCACCCCTTCTGAAAAAACCTACACTCGATCCCTCCGATGTCAACAACTACAGACCAGTATCCCTTCTTTCTTTTCTCTCCAAAACTCTTGAACGTGCCGTCCTTGGCCAGCTCTCCCGCTATCTCTCTCAGAATGACCTTCTTGATCCAAATCAGTCAGGTTTCAAGACTAGTCATTCAACTGAGACTGCTCTTCTCTGTATCACGGAGGCGCTCCGCACTGCTAAAGCTAACTCTCTCTCCTCTGCTCTCATCCTTCTAGACCTATCGGCTGCCTTCGATACTGTGAACCATCAGATCCTCCTCTCCACCCTTTCCGAGTTGGGCATCTCCGGCGCGGCCCACGCTTGGATTGCGTCCTACCTGACAGGTCGCTCCTACCAGGTGGCGTGGCGAGAATCTGTCTCCTCACCACGTGCTCTCACCACTGGTGTCCCCAGGGCTCTGTTCTAGGCCCTCTCCTATTCTCGCTATACACCAAGTCACTTGGCTCTGTCATAACCTCACATGGTCTCTCCTATCATTGCTATGCAGACGACACACAATTAATCTTCTCCTTTCCCCCTTCTGATGACCAGGTGGCGAATCGCATCTCTGCATGTCTGGCAGACATATCAGTGTGGATGACGGATCACCACCTCAAGCTGAACCTCGGCAAGACGGAGCTGCTCTTCCTCCCGGGGAAGGACTGCCCGTTCCATGATCTCGCCATCACGGTTGACAACTCCACTGTGTCCTCCTCCCAGAGCGCTAAGAACCTTGGCGTGATCCTGGACAACACCCTGTCGTTCTCAACTAACATCAAGGCGGTGGCCCGTTCCTGTAGGTTCATGCTCTACAACATCCGCAGAGTACGACCCTGCCTCACACAGGAAGCGGCGCAGGTCCTAATCCAGGCACTTGTCATCTCCCGTCTGGATTACTGCAACTCGCTGTTGGCTGGGCTCCCTGCCTGTGCCATTAAACCCCCTACAACTCATCCAGAACGCCGCAGCCCGTCTGGTGTTCAACCTTCCCAAGTTCTCTCACGTCACCCCGCTCCTCCGCTCTCTCCACTGGCTTCCAGTTGAAGCTCGCATCCGCTACAAGACCATGGTGCTTGCCTATGGAGCTGTGAGGGGAACGGCACCTCAGTACCTCCAGGCTCTGATCAGGCCCTACACCCAAACAAGGGCACTGCGTTCATCCACCTCTGGCCTGCTCGCCTCCCTACCACTGAGGAAGTACAGTTCCCGCTCAGCCCAGTCAAAACTGTTCGCTGCTCTGGCCCCCCAATGGTGGAACAAACTCCCTCACGACGCCAGGACAGCGGAGTCAATCACCACCTTCCGGAGACACCTGAAACCCCACCTCTTTAAGGAATACCTAGGATAGGATAAAGTAATCCTTCTCACCCCCCTTAAAAGACTTAGATGCACTATTGTAAAGTGGCTGTTCCACTGGATGTCATAAGGTGAATGCACCAATTTGTATGTCGCTCTGGATAAGAGCGTCTGCTAAATGACTTAAATGTAATGTAATGTAAATGTAACTAAACCCCACTGTGATGGAATTTAGAACTCAATAATCAATGCACGAACGCAGACCTCCATCCTTCTTCTTCACAAAAAAAGAAGCTTGAGGAGATGGGTGATGCGGAGGGCCAAATGTACCCCTGTCCCAGCGATTCAGCAACTTATATATCTCCATAGCTACTGTCTCCTCCTGGGACAATGAATACACATGACTCCTAGGAAGTGCAGTGTTCTCCAGGAGGTCTATCGCGCAGTCCCCTCGACGATGGGGTGTTAATTGAGTCGCCCTCTTTTTACTGACGGAGATAGCCAAATCGGCATATTCAGAGGGAATGTGCACGGTGGAAACCTGGTATGGACTCTCCACCGTAGTCGCACCAACGGCAACTCCTATACACCTGCCTGAACACTCCTCTAACCACCCATTAAGAGCCCCCTGTCGCCAGGATATCACCGGGTTGTGCTGAGCTAGCCAAGGAATTCTCAAAACCACTGGAAACGCAGGTGATTCGATAAGGAACAGACTAATCTGCTCCTTATGACTCCCCTGCGTTACCATGTCCAGCGGCACCGTGGCCTCCCTGACCACTCCTGACCCTAATGGTCGGCTATCTAAGGAGTGCACAGGGAAAGGTAGGTCTAACGACACAAGGGGAATCCCTAACCTTAACTCGAGCCCCCGATCCATGAAATTCCCAGCTGCGCCTGAATCGACTAGCGCCTTATGCTGTAGAGAGGGAGAAAACCCAGGGAAAGAGGTTAACACATACATATGACCGACAGGAAGCTCTGGGTGAGTCTGGTGCTGACTCATCTGGGGTGATCGAGTAGTGCTCCGCCAGCCCTACCGACTCCCAGACGAGTTCCTCCAGCACCGGTCGACCGTGTGTCCGACCACAACTGGTGCAGGAGGACACTCCTCCTCCGGCCCCCTCGAAGCCACCCCTCCTAACTCCATAGGGATAGGAGCAGGAGGGCTGGGAGGTGAAAACGACAGGACCTGTTCCGAACGCCCGCGGGCAGCCAGCAGGTTGTCGAGACGGATGGCCATCTCGATGAGCTCATCCAGCATGAGGGTGGTGTCCCGACACGCTAGCTTGCTGCGGACGTCCTCCCTGAGGCTGCATCAGAAATGGTCTATCAAGGCCCTGTAGTTCCACCCTGCTCCTGCGGCCAAGGTCCTGAACTCCAGGGCAAAGTCCTGCGCGCTCCTCGTCTCCTGATGCAGGTGGAACAGCCGTTCACCCGCCGCACGACCCTCTGGTGGATGGTCAAACACAGCTCGGAATCGGCGGGTGAACTCTGGGTAATGATCCCTCGCCGAGTCTGGACCATTCCACACTGCGTTGGCCCACTCTAGGGCTCATCCAGTCAGACAGGAGACGGAGGTGCTCACGCTCTCCTCTCCGGAGGGAGTAGGACGAACGGTCGCCAGGTAAAGTTCCAGTTGTGGGAGGAAACCCTGACACCATGCCGCTGTTCCATCATACTCCCCTGGGAGTGCCAGCCGAAGAGCCCCGAAGCCGGATGCGGTAGCAGGAACAGGAGGTGCTGGAGGAGGGGGTGCTGGAGATGAGTTGGGAAGGCCACTCCTCTCCCATCGATCCATCCTCTCCATCATTTGATCCATTGCAGAACCAATCCTGTGGAGAATACTGGTATGATGGAGGACCCTTTCCTCCATCAATGGGAGAGGAGGTGCGGCTGCTCCTGCCGATTCCATACGGGGTACGGGATTCTCTCACACGAGACTAGGTGGGTGAAGGAATCAGACGCAGAGAGTTCCACTGGGGAAAAGTGCTCTTTACTTCGGCACACAAAATGATAAGCCCAACAATACAGGGCGCAGACATACAACGGACAACCCAAAAACACAGTGTGCCAAGTTAAGAAAATAAATCCATCTCTACTTAAAATGCACACACGTAACATAAAGACAATCCCGCACAAAACAAGGGTGGGTCTACCTACTAAATATAGGGAAGCTCATTAAGCCAAACAACAGAAACACAGGTGAAACTAATAAGACAAAACAGACAAACAAAAAAGGGATCGGTGGTGGCTAGTAGGACGGTGACGACGACCGCCGAGCACCGCCCGAACAGGCAGGGGAGCCAACTTCGGCGGAAGTCGTGACAAAAAAGCTCAATTTTAGTCTCATCTGACCAGAGTACCTTCACCATATGTTTGGGGAGTCTCCCACATGCCTTTTGGGGAACACCAAATGTGTTTGCTTATTTTGTTCTGGCCACTCTTCCATAAAGCCCAGCTCTGTGGAGAGTACGGCTTAAAGTGGTCCAATACTCCAATCTCCGCTGTGGAGCTTTGCAGCTCCTTCAGGTTTATCCTTGGTCTCTTTGTTTCCTCTCTGATTAATGCCCTCCTTGCCTGGTCCGTGAGTTTTTGTGGGCGGCCCTCTCTTGGCAGGTTTGTTGTGGTGCCATATTCTTTACATGTTTAAATAATGGATATATTAGGATATGTTTTTATTTATCTTTATTTAACTAGGCAAGTCAGTTAAGAACAAATTCTTATTTTCAATGACGGCCTAGGAACAAAGGGTTAACTGCCTGTTCAGGGGCAGAACGACAGATTTGTACCTTGTCAGCTCGGGGGTTTGAACTTGCAAACGTTCCGGTTACTAGTCCAATGCTCTAACCACTAGGCTAACCCAACTCTGATCATTACTTCTCCACAACTTTGTCCCTGACCTGTTCGGAGAGCTCCTTGGTCTTCATGGTGCCGCTTGCTTGGTGGTGTTGCAGACCCTGGGGCCTTTCAGAACAGGTGTGTATATACTGAGATCATGTGACACTTAAATAAAGTCCACCTGTGTGCAATCTAACTAATTATGTGACTTCTGAAGGTAATTGGTCGCACCAGATCTTATTCAGGGGTTTCACAGCAAAGGGGGTGAATACATATGTACGCACCACATTTCCGTTTTTTATGTGTTATAATTTTTTAAAACAAGTAATATTTTCCATTTCACTTCACCAATTTGGACTATTTTGTGTATATCCATTACACGACGTCCAAATAAAATCCATTTCAATTACAGGTTTAAATCCAACAAAATATGAAAAACACCAAGGGGAATGAATACTTTTGCAAGGCACTGTATTTCTGATCAATTTGATGTTATTTTAATGGACAAAAAATTTTGCTTTTCTTTAAAAAACAAGGACATTTCTAAGTGACCTCAAACTTTTGAATGGTAGTGTATATATTTTTAATGTGCGGGATGTGGTATCCACTCGGCTCACTTCCTCTCAGATCTCAGGTGGGTCCAATCTGCTTCGTTCATGCAGTGTGGTCTCCCTGAGATCCCAAGTTTGAGGGATCCCTCATGTACTACTTACCCAGGTCATCAGGAGCGGTCACCAAGTGAAGATTCATATCCCATCCTCGTCGCCAAATATGGTGGTTATTTCTTTATTATCAAATGACGAGAGACAGACTTATCACACAAGTCACAGTTATACTTAAACTAAATCTTTATTCACTTATTAATAAGGAAAGCAGGTCACAATACACACACAAGTGAATGATGTGAGTGCTCTGCAATAACAAGGCTGGTCAACTCAACACTCTTGACTGTTGGGTTGAGAGCCTCAACACAAAGAATACGAAGATATTTTATAGCAAAGATACACCCCCTTAGTCTACATGACAAACAACAGATGTATGGAATGGGTCACAAAGTGAGATTTGATATATAAGAAAGGAGTATCCCCCAGCCAGATAGCATTTGCTATGAAGACTGCTCTTATTGTACAGAGTTTGGCCCCTAAAACAAGGCTCTCATCTCATCCCTGGTACCTCACAGTACATAAACACTAACTCATTCTATTGCATAAATCAATTGTCAGCTTCAGATAACCCTATCTTAAGCAAAATCCATATGCTTGACCACACACCTAGACTAGCTGCAGGGAGCTGGAGTAGAACCCATCCCTTTGCAAAAACACAGCCTTAGTAATGTTTTACTGTTTGTTATGTATATATAATTGTTAACTATTATTATTAAACAAATCAGGTAAATACATGATTTGCCTCTCACAGAGCTCAATGAGGGGAGTGAGCCTCTGGGCCATGCACTGTCCCAGGATAGGTGCAACATCAGAGATGATGTACAATGGTTCCAGACACTACCCCACACATCCTGTCTCAGACCTTATCTCCCCCAAGGTCGAAGGAGGGAGTGGCTGGAGCACAGACATTGTGGAGACAAGTAATTGGTTGCCCATTAATCACGCCATCCCTTCACGTGGTTTACAGTAGGTAAAGACACATTCACATATGAAGACGATTGTTCCCTCCTGTCCTCTTCTCTTTCTGATATTCTGCATAGCAAAAGGGACATGTGATGGACAAGCCTGACTTCTCCCCATGTGAGGGAGGAAGTGCAACTGCAAACACCAGAGTCTGAAGGGATACATTCTAATAACAAGAGTTCAACAGTTCAATCACACAAGTATGTTATGCAGATAAGACATCTTAATTATCTATGTTACCGAGCTAATTCTGATTCTTCCGCCACACACACTTGTTGACAGAGTGAGGGGTTGGAGGTAATTAGTGCTCCTCCGTATATAAGCCCTGGAGTCCAAGTCCCGAATCTCCATTGATTTCACCCCTATCTATTTTACACAATCTCATTCCTGGCCCTTTTTGATTGACGGGGAAGATCAATTGCCTCTCCATCAATTCCTGCTTTAGCTCCTCCTCCATCGTTGTTTTCCCTCAGCTGATGATGATGCAGTCCCCTCCCAAACTGGCTTGGTAATACACAAGCTGATGAAGTCTATGATTCAAACAATGGTACTGTTCCAATACTCCAGAAACACACCCGTCCTTCCTACCCAAGTAATAGGGTGGTTACCATGCTTACACTATCAAATCAATGTTAGACCTGTGATTACCTCAAGAAAACAAGGACAGACAGATGCATTTTGAACACGGCCAATATGTGGTGCCTGTCTGGGGAGGAAATGTGTTGTGGGGAGATTGATTTAATTTGTCTTTATCACTGGGTAGTAGTGATGTGGAAAATGTACCATCCTTAGAAATCGACAGATAGAGATATTATTTATTTGGTTGTCTTATATAATTTATCCTCCCATCTGATTGTTTATTGCGATCCGTTCATTTGAAATAAAAGATGCCTGTTAGATTCCCCTCCAAATGTGATCTTCCTTGCGCTCCCCATATGATGTTTTCTTGAAAAGCCAGACAAAAATGAAGTAGGTTTTAGAAATGAGAGTGTATGAGCTCAGCAGACAAACAAGCATTACCTCGTAAGTAAATATGCAACGGGATGTGATTCTACGATTCAATGTTATGTTGTTTGTGATTTTGAAAAAAGGAAGAGCACAAAAGTGAATTGAAGAGAGTGACACCAGTTTTCATAATATATATTAATAAATAAAAGACCAGGGTGTTGTACCCTGACCTTAGAGAGCCCTTTTATTTCTCTATTTGGTTAGGTCGGGGTGTGATTTGGGTGGGCATTCTAGTTTTTCTGTTTCTTTGTTGGCCAGGTATGGTTCCCAATCAGAGGCAGCTGTCTATCGTGGTCTCTGATTAGGGATCATACTTAGGCAGCCCTTTTTCCCACTTCAGATTGTGGGATCTTGTTTTTGCATAGTTGCTGTTTAGCCCTGCTGAACTTTACGTTCGGTTTTGTATCTACAAATAATAACAACAACAGATGGGCTACAACTAATAACAACAACAGATGGACTACAACTAATAACAACAACAGATGGACTACAACTAATAACAACAACAGATGGACTACAACTAATAACAACAACAGATGGACTACAACTAATAACAACAACAGATGGACTACAACAGATGGACTACAACTAATAACAGATAAGACTACAACTAATAACAGATGGACTACAACTAATAACAGATAAGACTACAACTAATAACAACAACAGATGGACTACAACAGATGGACTACAACTAATAACAGATAAGACTACAACTAATAACAACAACAGATGGACTACAACAGATGGACTACAACTAATAACAGATAAGACTACAACTAATAACAGATGGACTACAACTAATAACAGATGGACTACAACTAATAACAGATGGACTACAACTAATAACAGATAAGACTACAACTAATAACAACAACAGATGGACTACAACAGATGGACTACAACTAATAACAGATAAGACTACAACTAATAACAACAACAGATGGACTACAACTAATAACAACAACAGATGGACTACAACTAATAACAACAACAGATGGACTACAACTAATAACAACAACAGATGGACTACAACAGATGGACTACAACTAATAACAGATAAGACTACAACTAATAACAGATAAGACTACAACTAATAACAGATGGACTACAACTAATAACAGATAAGACTACAACTAATAACAACAACAGATGGACTACAACAGATGGACTACAGCTAATAACAGATAAGACTACAACTAATAACAGATGGACTACAACTAATAACAGATGGACTACAACTAATAACAGATGGACTACAACTAATAACAGATGGACTACAACTAATAACAGATAAGACTACAACTAATAACAACAACAGATGGACTACAACAGATGGACTACAACTAATAACAGATAAGACTACAACTAATAACAGATGGACTACAACTAATAACAGATAAGACTACAACTAATAACAACAACAGATGGACTACAACTAATAACGATTGCTCAGTTTGGCCAGGCGGCCAGCTCTAAGAAGAGTCTTGATGGTTCCAAACTTCTTCCATTTAAGAATGATGGAGGCCACTGTGTTTTTGGGGACCTTCAATGCTGCAGACATTTTTTGGTACCCTTCCCCATATCTGTACCTCAACACAATCCTGTCTCTGAGCTCTACTGACAATTCCTTCAACCTCATGGCTTGGTTTTTGCTCTGACATGCACTATCAACTGTGGGACCATATATAGACAGGTGTGTGCTTTTCCAAATCATGTCCAATCAATTGAATTTACCACAGCTGTACTCCAATCAAATTGTAGAAACATCTCAAGGATGATCAATGGAAACAGGATGCACCTGAGCTCAATTTCGAGTCTCATAGCAAAGGGTCTGAATAATTATATAAGTAAGCTATTTCTGTTTTTATTTGATTTTTAAGCATTTGCTAAAATTCTATAAGCTTGTTTTTACTTTGTCATTTTGGGGAATTGTGTGTAAATTGATGAGGATTTTTAAAATTTTAATCCGTCAGAGTAAGGCTGTAACGTAACAAAATGTGGAAAAGGGGAAGGGGTCTGAATACTTTCTGAATGCTCTGTATCTCACCACGGATCCAAAAGACTTCGCCACAATTCAGTCTAATTTGTTGTGTTGATTCTGACTGATGGTTGTGACGAGTGCTGTGTCTGTGACCTCCAGTGAGCCAAGCTGTTGCGTGAACGAGTTCACAGTGTATCCCCCTGGCCCTGTCTGGAGCCCCGGAGCCTGGGAACCAGAGGGGCCATGGGAACATCCTATCTGCCTGAATATCTGCATTCCTACCTGGGGAAAGGACATGAACACAGCAGCACCTCCGGGACAAATACTTCCTCTGACTGAAACACTAAAGCCACGGATTTGGAGAAAGCGCATCCAATTAACCCTGAGACGGACCTGAGGATAATACCACGGAGATCGACTCGTACATGCCTATCAAAGCTGAAAGCCCATTGTGCCGTCCCCAATGGCACCCTATCTCTACATGGTGCACTACTGTGGGCCCTGGTGAAAAGTAGTGCACTATATAGGGAATAGGGCCCTGGTGAAAAGTAGTGCACTATATAGGGAATAGGGCCCTGGTGAAAAGTAGTGCACTATATAGGGAATAGGGCTCTGGTCTAAAGTAGTGCACTATATAGGGAATAGGGCTCTGGTCTAAAGTAGTGCACTATATAGGGAATAGGGCTCCGGTCTAAAGTAGTGCACTATATAGGGAATAGGGCTCCGGTCTAAAGTAGTGCACTATATAGGGAATAGGGCTCTGGTCTAAAGTAGTGCACTATATAGGGAATAGGGCTCTGGTTTAAAGTAGTGCACTATATATAGGGATTAGGGCTCTGGTCTAAAGTAATGCACTATATAGAGAATAGGGCTCTGGTCTAAAGTAGTGCACTATATAGGGAATAGGGCTCTGGTCTAAAGTAGTGCACTATATAGGGAATAGGGCTCTGGTCTAAAGTAGTGCACTATATAGGGAATAGGGCTCTGGTCTAAAGTAGTGCACTATATAGGGAATAGGGCTCTGGTCTAAAGTAGTGCACTATATAGGGAATAGGGCTCTGGTCTAAAGTAGTGCACTATATAGGGAATAGGGCTCTGGTCTAAAGTAGTGCACTATATAGGGAATAGGGCTCTGGTCTAAAGTAGTGCACTATATAGGGAATAGGGCTCTGGTCTAAAGTAGTGCACTATATAGGGAATAGGGCTCTGGTCTAAAGTAGTGCACGACATAGGGAATAGGGTGCCATTTGGGATGCATCCCATCTATGAAGAATGGGGAAGGGGAGATAATGCTTTTCACCACTCTCAAAGCCTTATTGTACAAAATTCTTCTTTCCACAGATATTTGGAAATGTAAGATACACCACAACAATTACTCTTGGAGGATTAGATTTCTGTTAGATTTCTGTCTATCGCATGTGATACAAATGAGATGTTATGAGATGTTATTCCCAGCCTCTGTATGAGTACATTAGAATGCTGCATCAGCAGCCATACTATACAAATATTCCCATTCTCCCTATGTAGAGGTGGGTGATGGGACCCTGTAGAGGTGGGTGATGGGACGTAGAGGTGGGTGATGGGACCCTGTAGAGGTGGGTGATGGGACTCTGTAGAGGCGGGTGATGGGAGGGAGAATGGGACTCTGTAGAAGTGGGTGATGGGACCCTGTAGAGGTGGGTGATGGGACCCTGTAGAGGTGGGTGATGGGACCCTGTAGAGGTGGGTGATGGGACCCTGTAGAGGTGGGTGATGGGACCCTGTAGAGGTGGGTGATGGGACTCTGTAGAGGTGGGTGATGGGACTCTGTAGAGGTGGGTGATGGGACTCTGTAGAGGTGGGTGATGGGAGGGAGAATGGGACTCTGTAGAAGTGGGTGATGGGACTCTGTAGAGGTGGGTGATGGGACTCTGTAGAGGTGGGTGATGGGACTCTGTAGAGGTGGGTGATGGGACCCTGTAGAGGTGGGTGATGGGACCCTGTAGAGGTGGGTGATGGGACTCTGTAGAGGTGGGTGATGGGACCCTGTAGAGGTGGGTGATGGGACCCTGTAGAGGTGGGTGATGGGACCCTGTAGAGGTGGGTGATGGGACCCTGTAGAGGTGGGTGATGGGACCATGTAGAGGTGGGTGATGGGACTCTGTAGAGGTGGGTGATGGGACTCTGTAGAGGTGGGTGATGGGACTCTGTAGAGGTGGGTGATGGGACCCTGTAGAGGTGGGTGATGGGAGGGAGAATGGGACTCTGTAGAAGTGGGTGATGGGACCCTGTAGAGGTGGGTGATGGGACCCTGTAGAGGTGGGTGATGGGACCCTGTAGAGGTGGGTGATGGGACCCTGTAGAGGTGGGTGATGGGACTCTGTAGAGAGGGGTGATGGGACTCTGTAGAGGTGGGTGATGGGACTCTGTAGAGGTGGGTGATGGGACCCTGTAGAGGTGGGTGATGGGACCCTGTAGAGGTGGGTGATGGGACCCTGTAGAGGTGGGAGTCCCATTCCCTCTCCCATCACCCACCTGCCTCTACGATCGTTCATGGCTCAAAGGTCAAAACTATCTAATCAATTGTGGAGGGAGAAGGGTCCTGAAACTGTCAGTCTGGTTATGTGTTTGATATTCATCATAGGTTTGATGTACCCTACAAACACAAGCGAGGAGGATTTTTCACACCAGAAGCGCACATGATCCCACTATTGAAACAAGGTGACAGTTGGAGAGGAATAGGTGAGCCATTCTTTTTTTTTCCCCGTAATGAAATGAATATGCAGACTATGCAGTCGAGCAAGGAACCCGGAAGGATGTCCTCCTGAGTCGTCCTTGTAAATAGTTTGAGGGGAATTTTTAATACCAGCAACTGTACGATTGTGTGCGTAACCATAACTACCAACCATGTGGAATAGATGGAGCAGAAATATACAGGAGATACCGGATGGTGTGACTATAGTCAGTGTACTGTGCATAGCAAATGGGTGACTGTTGCCATTGATAGGCATTCTCCTCTACAGTATACCTGAATGATTCTCCCGCATTCTCAAACAAAGTTACATCAGATGTCAAATGACACGCTCAAACGTGATAAAAACCACGGCAGATTCATTTTAATACTTTCAAAATGTTCATCTTGAGAAAGAAAAACCAGCAAACAAGTGCCATTTCCCATGTGTCACACATCAGGCTGAGCTGTAGGGTCTCTACCCATGAGAATAGCTGCCACACATCAGGCTGAGCAGTAGGGTCTCTACCCATGAGAATAGCTGCCACACATCAGGCTGAGCTGTAGGGTCTCTACCCATGTGAATAGCTGTCACACATCAGGCTGAGCAGTAGGGTCTCTACCCATGAGAATAGCTGCCACACATCAGGCTGAGCTGCAGGGTCTCTACCCATGAGAATAGCTGCCACACATCAGGCTGAGCTGTAGGGTCTCTACCCATGAGAATAGCTGCCACACATCAGGCTGAGCTGTAGGGTCTCTACCCATGAGAATAGCTGATCATAGCTGTCTCTACCCATGAGAATACACATCAGGCTGAGCAGTAGGGTCTCTACCCATGAGAATAGCTGTCACACATCAGGCTGAGCAGTAGGGTCACTACCCATGAGAATAGCTGCCACACATCAGGCTGAGCAGTAGGGTCTCTACCCATGAGAATAGCTGCCACACATCAGGCTGAGCAGTAGGGTCTCTACCCATGAGAATAGCTGTCACACATCAGGCTGAGCTGTAGGGTCTCTACCCATGAGAATAGCTGCCACACATCAGGCTGAGCAGTAGGGTCTCTACCCATGAGAATAGCTGCCACACATCAGGCTGAGCAGTAGGGTCTCTACCCATGAGAATAGCTGTCACACATCAGGCTGAGCTGTAGGGTCTCTACCCATGAGAATAGCTGCCACACATCAGGCTGAGCAGTAGGGTCTCTACCCATGAGAATAGCTGCCACACATCAGGCTGAGCAGTAGGGTCTCTACCCATGAGAATAGCTGTCACACATCAGGCTGAGCTGTAGGGTCTCTACCCATGAGAATAGCTGCCACACATCAGGCTGAGCAGTAGGGTCTCTACCCATGAGAATAGCTCACACATCATGCTGAGCAGGGTCTCTACCCAAGAGAATAGCTGTCACACATCAGGCTGAGCAGTAGGGTCTCTACCCATGAGAATAGCTGAGAGCTGCCACACATCAGGCTGTCTCTACCCATGAGAATAGCTGCCACACATCAGGCTGAGCAGGAGGGTCTCTACCCATGAGAATAGCTGTCACACATCAGGCTGAGCTGTAGGGTCTCTACCCATGAGAATAGCTGCCACACATCAGGCTGAGCAGTAGGGTCTCTACCCATGAGAATAGCTGCCACACATCAGGCTGAGCAGTAGGGTCTCTACCCATGAGAATAGCTGCCACACATCAGGCTGAGCACATCAGGCTGAGCAGACTGAGCAGTAGGGTCTCTACCCATGAGAATAGCTGTCACACATCATGCTGAGCTGTAGGGTCTCTACCCAAGAGAATAGCTGTCACACATCAGGCTGAGCAGTAGGGTCTCTACCCATGAGAATAGCTGCCACACATCAGGCTGAGCAGGAGGGTCTCTACCCATGAGAATAGCTGCCACACATCAGGCTGAGCTGAGGGTCTCTACCCATGAGAATAGCTGTCACACATCAGGCTGAGCAGTAGGGTCTCTACCCATGAGAATAGCTGCCACACATCAGGCTGAGCTGTAGGGTCTCTACCCATGAGAATAGCTGTCACCATCATGAGGGTCTCTACCCAAGAGAATAGCTGTCACACATCAGGCTGAGCTAGGGTCTCTACCCATGAGAATAGTCTCTACCCATGAGAATAGCTGCCACACATCAGGCTGAGCTGTAGGGTCTCTACCCATGAGAATAGCTGCCACACATCAGGCTGAGCAGTAGGGTCTCTACCCATGAGAATAGCTGCCACACATCAGGCTGAGCTGTAGGGTCTCTACCCATGAGAATAGCTGCCACACATCAGGCTGAGCAGTAGGGTCTCTACCCATGAGAATAGCTGCCACACATCAGGCTGAGCTGTAGGGTCTCTACCCATGAGAATAGCTGTCACCCATCAGGCTGAGCAGTAGGGTCTCTACCCATGAGAATAGCTGCCACACATCAGGCTGAGCTGTAGGGTCTCTACCCATGAGAATAGCTGTCACACATCAGGCTGAGCAGTAGGGTCTCTACCCATGAGAATAGCTGCCACACATCAGGCTGAGCTGTAGGGTCTCTACCCATGAGAATAGCTGCCACACATCAGGCTGAGCAGTAGGGTCTCTACCCATGAGAATAGCTGCCACACATCAGGCTGAGCAGTAGGGTCTCTACCCATGAGAATAGCTGCCACACATCAGGCTGAGCAGTAGGGTCTCTACCCATGAGAATAGCTGCCACACATCAGGCTGAGCAGTAGGGTCTCTACCCATGAGAATAGCTGTCTCTACCCACACATCAGGCTGAGCAGTAGGGTCTCTACCCATGAGAATAGCTGCCACACATCAGGCTGAGCAGTAGGGTCTCTACCCATGAGAATAGCTGCCACACATCAGGCTGAGCAGTAGGGTCTCTACCCATGAGAATAGCTGCCACACATCAGGCTGAGCAGTAGGGTCTCTACCCATGAGAATAGCTGCCACACATCAGGCTGAGCAGTAGGGTCTCTACCCATGAGAATAGCTGCCACACATCAGGCTGAGCAGTAGGGTCTCTACCCATGAGAATAGCTGTCACACATCAGGCTGAGCAGTAGGGTCTCTACCCATGAGAATAGCTGTCACACATCAGGCTGAGCAGTAGGGTCTCTACCCATGAGAATAGCTGCCACACATCAGGCTGAGCAGTAGGGTCTCTACCCATGAGAATAGCTGCCACACATCAGGCTGAGCTGTAGGGTCTCTACCCATGAGAATAGCTGTCACACATCAGGCTGAGCAGTAGGGTCTCTACCCATGAGAATAGCTGTCACACATCAGGCTGAGCAGTAGGGTCTCTACCCATGAGAATAGCTGCCACACATCAGGCTGAGCTGTAGGGTCTCTACCCAAGAGAATAGCTGTCACACATCAGGCTGAGCAGTAGGGTCTCTACCCATGAGAATAGCTGTCACACATCAGGCTGAGCAGTAGGGTCTCTACCCATGAGAATAGCTGCCAATAACATGCCTACTTGAATCTTAATTCAACATGATAAGACACAGCATCAACATACGGAGAAGCATTACATACACAATCCTTAGTTTGTTTCATGACAGAAACGACAGACCCACCACTTGGTTCGGTATAAAGCTGAGGAATTGTGCTGGGGAATTGAAACTACTCTCAAAAGGTATAGATGGAGCTAATCAATGGAGTACCTTGTATTTTGGGGTATGATAGGGGAAGAAACATTTCTAAGCCCATGAGGCATTAACCTATATTCTTCAAGAAGCAATGGGTATAAATCATTAATATCCCAGATTGTGCCTTTAAAACTGTCACTCCATCCTAACTAGAAAAAGCAATTCTCCATGGGCCAATTACAATGTGCTGCAGGAACCTTTCTGGGTCACAGCTCATAGATATCCTGTTCCTTTTCTTTAAAGCTTTAGCTTTTGTGTTTGCCCCAATCCCAGCGGCTTCATTCATTTGAGTCGTAACTCCGACTTGGAGCCCATTAAAACAGTGTCCGGGAACTAGAGGGAGAGCATACATATTTGAAACGTCAGATAAACACACCAGGGACCTCTTTAAAGGAAGCAGGCACCAGCTGGCTCCTTCTCTTGTTTTTCTGTTTTACGTTGTTGGCTTCTAACTAGAAATATACTCATTCCTGTCACTATATAAAGAACTTGTTGATGACTTATTTCACCTTTATTTAACTAGGCAAGTCAGTTACGTTACACATATGATAACGGTTTATGTTCTGTGTCAATGAAGGTTCAATAAGGAATGTGTACGGAGAGTTACTAAGGAAGTCGAAGGGCAACAGTTAGTCTCTGATAAGGCAGGCCAGCAGCGGAACTACGGAGGAGCGAGGAATTTGGCTTGAGCTCAAGTCAACAGTTGAAGTGAGAAGAAACCTCTGGGAGGGGGCCAGAGGGGCCCACCCCAAAGACCCTCCTACTACAGTCCTATCTCACACAGAGGGGCCCACCACAACGACCCTCCTACTACAGTCCTATCTCACACACACTTCCACGCCCACGAAAGTTCTAGAATCAGGAAGGGCCATGACTTCACCAGTGAGAGGAGCCAACTATGTTCCTGCCTAGCAACAGAGATCTATTGGCTGTCTTGATGTGTAAGGAATTGACCCTAGTAGGTTATAAATAAACACGACTGTTCAAAAGTTTGGGGTCACTTAAAAAGCATATTTTTTGTCCATTAAAATAACATCAAATTGATCAGAAATACAGTGTAGACATTGTTAATGCTGTAAATGACTATTGTAGCTGGAAATGGCAGATTTTTTATGGAATATCTACATAGGCGTACAGAGGCCTATTATCAGAAACCATCACTCCTGTGTTCCAATGGCACCTTGTGTTAGCTAATCCAAGTTTATCATCTTAAAAGGATAATTAATCATTAGAAAACCCTTTTGCAAATATGTTAGCACAGCTGAAAACTGATTTAAAGAACCAAGAAAACTGGCCTTCTTTAGACTAGTTGAGTATCTGGAGCATCAGCATTAGTGGGTTCGATTACAGGCTCAAAATGGCCAGAAACAAAGACCTTTGACACCATTAAAGACATGACACCATTAAAACACTCCTTTGACAGTCATGTACCTGCGGTTTTAAGGCTTACCACATGCTGGTCAAATGAATCGCCTTGACAGCTAATCAAGTCTTGCTAATCAGTCCAGAGGGGTATTCTTGGCCCTTCACTGTTGACATTGACAACATTAGGAAGTCAGAAACTCCTGTGATGGGTCTGTTTCAGTAGACAAATAAACATACTATAAAATCATGACTAATATCCTTAAAAGTTCAGCTCAGCTAAATTACAAGTTCGATGGCTTTGGGGGCCATAAAGAAAATGGAATTGATCATGAGGGGCCGTAGTGGTCCTGGGTCTGTACCCCCCCCCCCCCCCCCCCGCCTCACACACACATTTTGCCATGGGGTAGATTTAGCAGTTTTATAACTCATTTCCTGCAATTCAACACATTTTGCCGTAGGGAGGAAGCAAATGTTTTTAATAGGATAACTGATGACCATGTCGGTAATTCCAGTCCCCCATCCCAACAAAAAATATATATATATTTATTTTGTATTATATATTTTTTAAATCAGGCCTAGAAGTTCCGGCTTCAGTTGGGACAGAGAGGAGGAGTCAGAAATTAGACACCACTCAACAGTGACATCATTGCTGTTTCCGCCTCTTCCCCAGCTAAATATCAGCACAATTCCAGATCATATTTCATGCCCCGCCTACCCAAACACGTGATTTGTTGGGGAGTTTTCTGTCTGTTTTTCCTTTTGGAAATGTCCAAGAGAATCTGTCATCCATTCCTCTGTCCAAGAGAATCTGACATCCATTCCTCTGTCCAAGAGAATCTGACATCCATTCCTCTGTCCAAGAGAATCTGACATCCATTCCTCTGTCCAAGAGAATCTGACATACATTCCTCTGTCCAAGAGAATCTGACATCCATTCCTCTGTCCAAGAGAATCTGACATCCATTCCTCTGTCCAGGAGAATCTGACATCCATTCCTCTGTCCAAGAGAATCTGACATCCATTCCTCTGTCCAAGAGAATCTGACATCCATTCCTCTGTCCAAGAGAATCTGACATCCATTCCTCTGTCCAAGAGAATCTGACATCCATTCCTCTGTCCAGGAGAATCTGACATCCATTCCTCTGTCCAAGAGAATCTGTCATCCATTCCTCTGTCCAAGAGAATCTGACATCCATTCCTCTGTCCAAGAGAATCTGACATCCATTCCTCTGTCCAAGAGAATCTGACATCCATTCCTCTGTCCAAGAGAATCTGACATCCATTCCTCTGTCCAAGAGAATATGACATCCATTCCTCTGTCTAGGAGAATCTGACATCCATTCCTCTGTCCAGGAGAATCTGACATCCATTCCTCTGTCCAAGAGAATCTGACATCCATTCCTCTGTCCAAGAGAATCTGACATCCATTCCTCTGTCTAGGAGAATCTGACATCCATTCCTCTGTCCAAGAGAATCTGACATCCATTCCTCTGTCTAGGAGAATCGGACATCCATTCCTCTGTCCAAGAGAATCTGACATCCATTCCTCTGTCCAGGAGAATCTGACATTCATTGCCGTAGCTCCAACATTGCTCCAAGGTGTGCGATTTCCGAGTATGACATTTTACATGTAACATCTTGAACAATGTAACGTGGGCATTTTGCATGCCAAGTAGGGTCATCATCATCATATTGGAGGGACATATGGTGCCCAGTTAACATAAATGTCACACGCACACAAAGACACACACTAAATCAAATCGTATTGGTCACACACATATTTAGCAGATGTTATGGTGGGTGTAGAGAAACGCTTGTGTTCCCAGCTCCAACAGTGCAGTAGTATATAACAATTCACAACAATACACACAAATCTAAAAGTAAAAGAATGGAATTAAGAAATATATAAATATTAGGACTAGCAATGTCGGAGTGGCATTGACTAAAATACAGTATATACATATATGGGATGAGTAAAGCAGTATGTAAACGTTATTAAAGTGACTAGTGTTACATTATTAAAGTGGCCAGTGATTACATGTGTATATACAGTATATAGGGCAGCAGCCTCTAAGCTAGTGATGGCTAATTAACAGTCTGATGGCCTTGAGATAGAAGCTGTTTTTCAGTCTATCGGTCCCAGCTTTGATGCACCTGTACTGACCTCGCCTTCTGGATGATAGCAGGGTGAACAGGCAGTGGCTCAGGTGGTGATGATGCACCTGTACTGACCTCGCCTTCTGGATGATAGCAGGGTGAACAGGCAGTGGCTCGGGTGGTGATGATGCACCTGTACTGACCTCGCCTTCTGGATGATAGCAGGGTGAACAGGCCGTGGCTCGGGTGGTGATGATGCACCTGTACTGACCTCGCCTTCTGGATGATAGCAGGGTGAACAGGCCGTGGCTCAGGTGGTGATGATGCACCTGTACTGACCTTGCCTTCTGGATGATAGCAGGGTGAACAGGCCGTGGCTTGGGTGGTTGATGTCCTTAATGATCTTTTTGGCCTTCCTGTGACATCGGGTGGTTGATGTCCTTAATGATCTTTTTGGCCTTCCTGTGACATCGGGTGCTGTAAGTGTCCTGAAGGGCAGTGTGCCCCCGGTGATGCGTTGGGCAGACCGCACCACCCTCTGGAGAGCCCTGTGATTGCGGGCGGTGATAGGGATGCCATCTGGGCCAAGGAGGAGGTATAAAAACAAGAAGGGTGAGAGAAGAGGATTTACATATGACTATGGCCACACTCAGACGCATGAACACGGATTAAATCGTGTTTGACATAAGTAAAAAGACGGACGACCGTTTGTGCGTGCTCTGTCCAACAATCATCATCCATCACCATCCATTGTCATTCATCTGGCAACGGATGACTCCCATTGAAAGGGAAGACATCCAGGGGAGTATTAACTAGGAGTCAAATCGAGGGGAAATTGCGGAAACGAGGCGGGATTAACCTCAACTTGTCCAATAAGAAATGCTTATTTTTATGGCAAAACTGTTTCCTGATAAACGGTTTGCTACGGTATGCACTAATGAATACACCCCTGCTTTAGTGGGTAGCACAGCCCTTTATAAAGCCAACACCTTCACCTGGTCAACTCCTACAATCCAAGCACAAAGCCACAACGACAAATCCAAGCTTGATGGATGGATAGAAAAGAGCTATCCATCCAGGACCAAGACACCTACTACTACACACCTGGTACCGCTGTTAGTTCGATCTAAGCCTATATCAGTTGAGCTAGGGTATACCCGTGCATACCCAAGACCAACAATGTGAAGTAGGCCACAACAAGAGAAGTAGACTCAAAGCATTCCAATCCCTTTTAGGCAGTGTGCCGATTGCTTTGAATTTGATGACTGCATTTGAACTTGGTCTTGTAAACCTTGTTGTAATCTGATAGCCAGGGGTTAAGTTTATTGGGAATTGGGAGGTAGCGAGCCCTCCTTTTTGGTGACCATTCAAAGCCCAAAGCTGTTTTATTGCCATTACAAATATATGTTGTAATAGATGTAAGCTTAATTGTTATTTTAATTTATTCGCCCAGTAGGCTAGTGTACTTTTGGTTTCATGTAGGCCTATTGGTATGAAAATAAACTAAACTTGCTATTTAGAGCATTTCCCACAAGTACATGTCCTGTTTTTGGCTTCAACGACAATAACAATTGTAGGCTATAACAAATGTGCATTGTCATGCAGTGACAGAATGATAATTGAGATAATGCAAATCATTAATGATTACTTAGTTGGGCTAACCTTTTTACTTCTTGCTGTAAAAACTGTTTTGTTAATTTAAAACAAATGTAACCTTTATTTAACTAAGCAAGTCAGTTTAAGAACAAATTCTTATTTTCAATGACGGCCTGGGAACAGTGGGTTAACTGCCTTGTTCAGGAGCAGAAGACAGATTTTTTAACCTTTGTCAGCTCAGGGATTCGATTCATCAACCTTTCGGTTACTATCACTTAAATGTACAATGAGCGCCCAGATAGCGCAGATGCTGCTAGGCAACACAATACTGAGATAAACTGGCCCCGGGAAAAAAGTTGCGCGGGCCGCCTCCTCCTCGGCTACTATGTTGCAATATTAATATTCTCGGAGCCGCCTTGTTGATACAAAATGTTAAAATCTCTCAGAGCCGCTTCGTTCGTTGATACAATGTTGATACAATGTTTCAATATTCTCAGAATGTTTTCCTTCCCTGCCGTGAATAATGCACAGGCAAATGCAAAAATGAGCAGGATGCACACAAAAGGAACATCTCTGAATCAGTGTTGCCAATTTAGCGACTTTGTCACTATATTTAGCGAGTATTCAAACCCCTCTAGCGACCCATTTTCAAAAAAGCGACTAGCGAAAAATCTAGCGACGTTTTCTGGTGTTGTTGGAGACTTTTGGAGACTCTGATGTGAAAGCACGCATTGATCTTACTCTTCTCAACGAGCAGCGGGTGCTGCCGCTGCAGTCAGAGCAGATGTTCACCCCTCTGTGTCCAGACTGCAAATAAATCGCGCATGCGGGAAGCCGCCGCTGGCTGATCCCACCCTAGCTTACATTCAGGGCGGGATGTAAATGTAAAAAAACTCAACTAGAAAGCCCAAAAAATAAACTAAGTAACTCCGCCAGAGTGTCTCTTTTTGGTCACTTTTGCCGGTCCCAAGCCCGGATAAAGGAGGAGGGTTGGAATTGTGACATTAAAAAAAACAAGAATCGACAGAAGAAAGTTAATTTGTCATTCTAAACATATTTAGGGTGTTTTTTTACTCACTTTTTTTATCTCTCCTACGAAGTTATTTCTCTCTCCTACAGTGATGTTATTTATCTCTCCTTCAGTGATGTTATTTCTCTCTCCTTCAGTGATGTTATTTCTCCTACAGTGACGTTATTTCTCTCTCCTATAGTGACGTTATTTCTCTCTCCTACAGTGATGTTATTTCTCTCTCCTTCAGTGATGTTATTTCTCTCTCCTACAGTGATGTTATTTCTCTCTCCTTCAGTGATGTAATTTCTCTCTCCTTCAGTGATGTTATTTCTCTCTCCTACAGTGATGTTATTTATCTCTCCTTCATCAGTGATGTTATTTCTCTCTCCTACAGTGACGTTATTTCTCTCTCCTATAGTGACGTTATTTCTCTCTCCTACAGTGATGTTATTTCTCTCTCCTACAGTGATGTTATTTCTCTCTCCTTCAGTGATGTTATTTCTCTCTCCTTCAGTGATGTAATTTCTCTCTCCTTCAGTGATGTAATTTCTCTCTCCTTCAGTGATGTTATTTCTCTCTCCTTCAGTGATGTTATTTCTCTCTCCTACAGTGATGTTATTTCTCTCTCCTACAGTGATGTTATTTCTTCTCTCCTTCATCAGTGATGTTATTTCTCTCTCCTACAGTGACGTTATTCCTCTCTCCTTCAGCGTCCATCACAATTACATGCACATGGCCAATTATGCAAATGTATTGATGGCGTCACTTATCAACTTCTAGCGACTTTTCGGACAGGCAATAGCTACTTTCCTTACTGATGAGTTGGCAACACTGATCTGAATGCAGAGCAACAATTTTGGTGGGAATCACACGAGAGGACACGGTCATAGTACACTGTATGCGCCGTTCCACGAGGGTGTCTTCATATATAGCCAATAGCAGACGGTGGGGAACCTTTTCCATGTGAGTGCCAATTTACTATTTTATTTTTTACATTTTGATTTCACCTTTATTTAACCAGGTAGGCAAGTTGAGAACAAGTTCTCATTTACAATTGCGACCTGGCCAAGATAAAGCAAAGCAGTTCGACAGATACAACGACACAGAGTTACACATGGAGTAAAACAAACATACAGTTAATAATACAGTATAAACAAGTCTATATACGATGTGAGCAAATGAGGTGAGATAAGGGAGGTAAAGGCAACAAAAAAAGGCCATGGTGGCAAAGTAAATACAATATAGCAAGTAAAACACTGGAATGGTAGATTTGCAATGGAATAATGTGCAAAGTAGAAATAAAAATAATTGATCCTAACATCTCTAAAGATCTGCGTGCCGGTAATGACTTGCATATAAGCATTGTAGGCTACTTACTCAACCGTGCCCCCAAAATGTCTAACTGGCCACAAACTGAATAATTGTAGCTACTAGACGCTGTCCATTCAGCCACACGCCACGGAGCTCCTCTAAGGTCTACCTGTACGGAGGCAGCACGCGAGGCCTTAATGTGTAGATTTTCCTTTTTGTATTTTACGATTTTCTTAATTCTTTGATCGATTGTAGGCCTAAGTAAATCCTTTAATGTATGCATGTTATTTCAATGCATGTGTTGTAATTATCTAGAATAGTTTATATTCGCAGTCCACGGTTTAATGCTCTGGTTACTTTCACATGATCGGTTTTTGAATTCGGCCTTGAGACGAATATGTATTATATGCGTCCATTTCATGTTGCACTGCTCGCGCAGTTTCACAAGTAAAGTAGTATGTTTAAGGTTCAGTAGTACATTGTACACGCCATTCCACAGACATTTAAACCTAATGTTGCGGTGATTATTCACGTGTGGGGTCATTTGTTTGTTCTTGCTGTTCTCCAAAACAGCGTTTTAGTTTGTAAAATGATGTAGGCTAGAGCTACATTAAAACTCTGGGTGTGGTAAAGTGGGGGTTTATTTCTACACACCCAGAGTTTAGCTGACTGACGTCACTGATCTGCTGCATCCGCACCACCCTTCAGGTGAGCGAGACATCTCGTCTGGCCAACTCCACTCCTGGACTTTACCTGGCCAATATTATAATGCGTTAATGTTGTAACTTACCTCTGAGCTGCTGGGGGTTGTTTTCGAAAACTTGTTTCTAAATTATGACTCAACATTCCTACCTATTTATAAAAATGTATCATCTGACCAAAGATGGTCAGACTGTGGCACTGCCAGTGATGAGATCAGATATCCAATTTCAACAAATCCCCCCAAGAGTCAATCAATCTTGATTTGGTCAGTTCACCTTCACATCCCATAATAACATAACCAGTGTGTGGCTGGTCATTTATTACACCAGTGTCATCTACATTCTTGCACATGGAAGCTCTTAGAATGGTGCTGCCATGTATAGCAGCCATTTTACGGGCTCCAGACCAAGCTCTTAGAATGGTGCTGCCATGTATAGCAGCCATTTTACGGGCTCCAGACCAAGCTCTTAGAATGGTGCTGCCATGTATAGCAGCCATTTTACGGGCTCCAGACCAAGCTCTTAGAATGGTGCTGCCATGTATAGCAGCCATTTTACGGGCTCCAGACCAAGCTCTTAGAATGGTGCTGCCATGTATAGCAGCCATTTTACGGGCTCCAGACCAAGCTCTTAGAATGGTGCTGCCATGTATAGCAGCCATTTTACGGGCTCCAGACCAAGCTCTTAGAATGGTGCTGCCATGTATAGCAGCCATTTTACGGGCTCCAGACCAAGCTCTTAGAATGGTGCTGCCATGTATAGCAGCCATTTTACGGGCTCCAGACCAAGCTCTTAGAATGGTGCTGCCATGTATAGCAGCCATTTTACGGGCTCCAGACCAAGTCGGCAATTGTTTAGTTGAGTTATTTTGCTCCATGTTCTCTGTATTGTTGGGGAGGCCCTGTAAGTAAACATTTCACTGTTCGTCTACCTACGCCGGTTGTTTTTACCAAGCATGTGACTAACACAATTCGAGTTGACGGAAGACTAGCGTTTCATTTTGGACAAGTGCATGACGCCCCTTAAAGGTTTGTCCGCTTTCTTCTGTTTGGCATCTAATGAATAGGACCCAGAGTCATGGTTCTGAATTTACAGCAAGTCTGATCTGCTCGGTTCTCCCTCGTCGACACTACTACCTGGATGTGTTCCAGTATAAGTGGGCAAGGTTCCCTTTCAGGGTGCTGTACATTTCGGGGCGGCAGGTAGTCTAGTGGTTAGATCATTGGGCCAGTAACCGAAATGTTGCTAGATCGAATCCCTGAACTGACAAGGTAAAAATGTGTCATTCTGCCCCTGAACAAGGCAGTTAACCCACTGTTCCTAGGCTGTTATTGTAAATGAGAATGTCCTGAACTGACTTGCCTGGTTAAAAAAAAAAAAAAAAAAAAATGTAGTCTGACTCATTGGGCAACAATTGGTTGACTCACCATGTCTTTTTCACACCACATTTTAGACACTGGCACAGGAGTTTTTGTTGTTCTAAAGTAGCTGATATGCTGAGGTATTTTATTTTACAAAGCTAGCTGATTACACACCCATTTTTAATAAACTTAAGACTATTCTTCAAAGCCACTGTTCCATTTACCAACAGTAAATGTCAGTAAGACAGGTACTATTATAATGTTACTACTCTATTGTGTTAAGTTCAGTTTTCATAACTATATGTAGCCAGGACAAAAATGGGCCCTAGTGGGGTTCAGATCATGTGGGCAGGAAAAACCCATCTCTGCATGGTAAAGGTAGAAGTAAACAGCAACACAATCGAGACGTTCCTCTACCAGCTTTATGATCTATTTGCACTGTGAACATAACACAATGTTCGCCATCATTCCTTTCATTTGCACAGCACAAAAAAAAAAAAAAAAAAACTTTTGAGCCAAGGCTGGAATTGACACATCAATCCCACTGAATCATAAAGATCTTTGATATGCATCAATAAGAGAATAGCTTTTTTTGATTTTCTTTGAAGTCTGTTTTCGGAAAGTTTGGCTCTTATATCATATATACATTTGGATCGCATGGGACATCATTCAGATGCTTCAGGGCTGCATCATAGTGCCCATAAGAAGAGCCATTGAGGACCTCCACCATTTTCAAGTAGTCAACTTGGTGGGACTTCCTATGTCTTAAGGATTGCAAAATCCATCCAGGTCACCAGAAGGGATCAGCAAATTTATTTAGCTGGTGAGCAAACATTCCATAACTGCAGGTGGCAGTAAATCAACCTTCGCCTTATTCAAACACCACACTCCAGGTGACACTGTGTACCCTTTGTTTCCCAACTCAGAAGTAGTAGAATAAGAAAATTGACGACTTCAAAAATGGAGATGGCATCAATGGCGCTGCCTGTGCACTTTGACACCATAACAACAGAAACAAAGAGAGCCCCTCTATAATTCTCTATGGGCTGCCTACCTACACTTTGTCAAACTGGGTTTCCGTCACAAATGGCACCATATTCCATTCATAGTGCACTACCTTTGACTGGGGCCCTGTGTTTAGACACTGGGTAGACAAAGTAGTGTGCTGTATATGGAGTAGGGTGCCATTTGAGAGGCAGCTTGGGGGGGGGGTCCTTTTAGAAAATAAAAATAGGGATATGAATCTGACAGAGGTCTCATATCCTTTACGGTTAGCGATGATTTTAATTTGCACCACCCAGATTTTCCGAAGGGCTTCTTAGCCAGCTCATGTTTCACATGGAATGTACAGGATTCATTTCACAAAGGAAATAGTAGGAGAAGAGGTTTCTTTCTCACCTCCATCTATCCATCCCCCCCCTCGTCCACTCTCTCTCCATCTCGCGCTCTTCAACCTCGGTCTCCACAGTAAGATGCTCTGATGTTAGAAAATAGTTTTGATATAGTTGTTTTTAATTTTTACATTAGAACTTGAAAAAACATTGGAAGCTCCAACTTCCCCTCCCCATGTCCAGAGAAACATACTGCATCTGCTGCTTGTAACTATGGAGACCAGGTAGAAGGTATTTTCCTGAAGGACTATCTGAACACGGGGGCTTTTTCTTGGAGCCCAAAGTGCTAGTAGGATACCCAGTCTCTTCTAGAGGTAGTCCTGGCAGGGAGGAGGAAGGGGGGGCTAGGTTTGCGGCAGGGGGTTTATAAATGCCTTGACGGGACCTGTGGAGGAAGGAGGCCACGGTCCAGGCTCAGAACCTCAGGTGGGACTTGTGTTTCACCATGTATCTGTAGGTGGAACAGGACGAGAACACCTGGTCAGTAGGAGCTCATGCATTCTACAATGTCATCTTATTCAAATATACTGTACATCCCAACTGTGTCTAACGCCAGAGAACATATACAGAGATTATTTAGCTCCATGTGTACGAGTGCTAACATTTACAGAGATTATTTAGCTCCATGTATACGAGTGCTAACATTTACAGAGATTATTTAGCTCCATGTGTACGAGTGCTAACATTTACAGAGATTATTTAGCTCCATGTGTACGAGTGCTAACATTTACAGAGATTATTTAGCTCCATGTGTACGAGTGCTAACATTTACAGAGATTATTTAGCTCCATGTACATGAGTGCTAACATTTACAGAGATTATTTAGCTCCATGTACATGAGTGCTAACATTTACAGAGATTATTTAGCTCCATGTGTACGAGTGCTAACATTTACAGAGATTATTTAGCTCCATGTACATGAGTGCTAACATTTACAGAGATTATTTAGCTCCATGTACATGAGTGCTAACATTTACAGAGATTATTTAGCTCCATGTATACGAGTGCTAACATTTACAATAACCCATCTACACAGAAATCTTCCACTTTTTCCCCTCTTTAATAATTTTCCCCAGACATTTTATTGAAAATACATCCCAGATTAGAGGGAGCGGAGGGTACATGACAGAGGTGGGTTTAATATCAACCCCATTGTGTCACGAGGATACATGTGCACAAATGTGCTTTCAAGAACACACCTGTCGAGGGTCTCCCAGAACTTCAGAAACATGGGCCGGTCGAGATGGCGCTTGTGGTGGCTCAGCTCCAACACGGTGACATCCCACTTCTGAACGTTGGGATCCATCTTCTGCTCGTCATACTTCAGATGAAAGGCTCTTACTGCAGGCGACCAAAACCACACACAGTTGATTAGGTAGGACCAATACTAGTGGAGACTTGGGTTGTACAGGTTAGCTTGCAAATATGCATTAACCTAAATCCAATTCATTGAACAGGTATAACAGGTTAGGAGCCAAAGAACCAGTAGTTACCTGCAACAAGAAATTCAATTACCTTGTCAAAAATGCTACCCATGTGTATAACAGCAAGAGAAATGGGAGGAATCTTACTTTTAGCAAAAATGTCCACAGGAGATCCGTCAGGCAACAGCCAAGGCCAACCTTTGAACTGCCAGGCAGGGCCCTGCACAAACACAGCCACCACACGATCCCTGCACAACACAAAGTCAATATCAACTTTCTAGCCCTGGCAGACATTCTGATTGCAGATTGCGGGTGAATTTTTCATGGGCGGTGGACAGCCAGTGACCGCAAGGTTGCAGGTTCGCAGCCCCGAGCAGACTAGGTGAAAAATCTGTCGATGGGCTCGAGCAAGGCACTTAAACCATAATTGCTCCAGGGTCGTAGTTGGTAACGGCAGACCCTGGCCATGACCCAACTCTCCAAAAAGGCGACTCGGAGAGAGTTGAAATATGCAAAACAAACTAAAAACGTATCCAATTCAGACATGCGAAGTAAAACACATTTTAAACTAAAATTAAACTGTGGTTTGAGCCCTGAATACTGATCGGCTGACAGCCATGGTATATCAGACCGTATACCATGGGCATGAAAAAAACATTTATATTTACTGCTCTAATTACATTGGTATCCAGTTTATTATAGCAATAAGGCACCTCTAGGTTATATTTAGTCAATAAGGCCCGGGGAGGTGTAATATATGGCCAATATACCACGGCTAAGGGCCATGTCCAGGCACTCTGCGTTGCATCGTGCATAAGAAAAGCCCTTAGCCGTGGTATATTGGCCATATACCACACCTCTTCGGGCCTTATTGCTTAATTATAAAACAAACCCAATAGACAAATAATACAACATGTCACTGTACTGAATGTGTATAGTCCAATAAAATGCAGTACGCATTGTAAGCCAGATTTAGATAGTCATTTGTAAACTTTTGAGGGGCTGGTTGCTAAAGTGGTGTAGCAGTATGTGGATGTAGGGTACTTTCATGTACAGCCAAAAATTACAACAATATTGTCAGGTACTGTCGATCATATAAACTCCCTTTTCAGGACCGTCTTTCAAAGATAATTCATAAAAATCGAATTAACTTCACAGATCATTGTAAAAGGGTTTAAACACTGTTTCCCATGCTTGTTCAATTAACCATAAACAATTAATGAACATGCACATGTGGAACGGTCATTAATACGACTAACAGCTTACAGACGGTAGGCAATTAAGGTCACAGTTATGAGAAAGTAGGACACTAAAGAGACCTTTCTACAGACTCTGAAAAACACCAAAAGAAAGATGCCCAAGGTCCCTGCTCATCTGTGTGAACGTGCCTTAGGCATGCTGCAAGGAGGCATGAGGACTGCAGATGTGGCCAGGGCAATAAATTGCAATGTCCGTACTATGAGACGGCTAAGACAGCGCTACAGGGAGACAGGACAGACAGCTGAACGTCCTCGCAGTGGCCGACCACACGTAACACCTGCACAGGATCGGTACATCCGAACATCACACCTGCGGAACAGGTACAGGATGGCAACCACTGTCCGAGTCACACCAGGAACGTACAATCCCTCCATCAGTGCTCAAACTGTCCGCAATAGGCTGAGAGATGTTGGACTGAGGGCTTGTTGGCCTGTTGTAAGGCAGGTCCTCACCAGACATCACCGGCAACAACGTCGCCTATGGGCAGAAATCCACTGATTTGGAAGTGGAGGGTCCGTCGCGGTCTGTGGCGGTGTGTCACAGCATCATCGGACTGAGCTTGTCATTGCAGGCAATCTCAACACTGTGCGTCACAGGGAAGACATCCTCCTCTCTCATGTGGTACCCTTCATGCAGGCTCATCCTGACATGACCCTCCAGCATGACAATGTCACCAGCCATACTGATCGTTCTGTGCGTGATTTCCTGCAAGACAGGAATGTCAGTGTTCTGCCATGGCCAGCAAAGAGCCCAGATCAATGCCATTGAGCACATCTGGGACCTGCTGGATCGGAGGGTGAGGGCTAGGGCCATTCCCCCCAGAAATGTCCGGGAACTTGCAGGTGTCTTGGTGGAAGAGTGGGGTAACATCGGCAGACTCGACAGCCTTGGTTTCTCAAATGATTGCCTCGCCTGGTTCACCAACTACTTCTCTGATAGAGTTCAGTGTGTCAAATCGGAGGGTCTGCTGTCCGGACCTCTGGCAGTCTCTATGGGGGTGCCACAGGGTTCAATTCTTGGACCGACTCTCTTCTCTGTATACATCAATGAGGTCGCTCTTGCTGCTGGTGAGTCTGATCCACCTCTACGCAGACGACACCATTCTGTATACTTCCGGCCCTTCTTTGGACACTGTGTTAACAACCCTCCAGGCAAGCTTCAATGCCATACAACTCTCCTTCCGTGGCCTCCAATTGCTCTTAAATACAAGTAAAACTAAATGCATGCTCTTCAACCGATCGCTACCTGCACCTACCCGCCTGTCCAACATCACTACTCTGGACGGCTCTGACTTGACGGCTCTGACTCTGAATACGTGGACAACTACAAATACTTAGGTGTCTGGTTAGACTGTAAACTCTCCTTCCAGACCCATATCAAACATCTCCAATCCAAAGTTAAATCTAGAATTGGCTTCCTATTTCGCAACAAAGCATCCTTCACTCATGCTGCCAAACATACCCTTGTAAAATTGACCATCCTACCAATCCTCGACTTTGGCGATGTCATTTACAAAATAGCCTCCAATACCCTACTCAACAAATTGGATGCAGTCTATCACAGTGCAATCCGTTTTGTCACCAAAGCCCCATATACTACCCACCATTGCGACCTGTACGCTCTCGTTGGCTGGCCCTCGCTTCATACTCGTCGCCAAACCCACTGGCTCCATGTCATCTACAAGACCCTGCTAGGTAAAGTCCCCCCTTATCTCAGCTCGCTGGTCACCATAGCATCTCCCACCTGTAGCACACGCTCCAGCAGGTATATCTCTCTAGTCACCCCCAAAACCAATTCTTTCTTTGGCCGCCTCTCCTTCCAGTTCTCTGCTGCCAATGACTGGAACGAACTACAAAAATCTCTTAAATTGGAAACACTTATCTCCCTCAAGAGCTTTAAGCACCAACTGTCAGAGCATCTTACAGATTACTGCACCTGTACATAGCCCAAACAACTACCTCTTTCCCAACTGTATTTAATTTATTTATTTATTTTGCTCCTTTGCACCCCATTATTTTTATTTCTACTTTGCACATTCTTCCATTGCAAAACTACCATTCCAGTGTTTTACTTGCTATATTGTATTTACTTTGCCACCATGGCCTTTTTTGCCTTTACCTCCCTTCTCACCTAATTTGCTCACATTGTATATAGACTTGTTTTTTTTACTGTATTATTGACTGTATGTTTGTTTTACTCCATGTGTAACTCTGTGTCGTTGTATGTGTCGAACTGCTTTGCTTTATCTTGGCCAGGTCGCAATTGTAAATGAGAACTTGTTCTCAACTTGCTTACCTGGTTAAATAAAGGTGAAATAAATAAATAAAATAAACATCTCACAGCAAGAACAGGCAAATCTGGTGCAGTCCACGAGGAGGAGATGCACTGCAGTACTTTTGATTTTTGGGGGACTAAGACAACCATGGGTCGCATTAAAATTGGCACAGGCCACATCTGGCCCAGGGGCCTTAGGTTTTAGACTCCCAGTGCACGGGTATTCAAACAAGACGGGCTGTCTACCGCGGCCGCTTGCTTCCAGTTCCCGGACCACAAGACACCAAGTCCCTCAAGCAGCACAGCACACAGCTCGTCCATGCTGTTTATTTTCTCAGCATGCTGTCGAATTCATGCACTCAACATATTCTTCCAAAAACAAAAACGATGCTGCTTTCCACGTTGCTTCTAAATATAAGTCCACATGTTCTCGATTATAGTATTAGTTTGTGGATCTTGCTCTATGCAAAACCCAGGTTAGTTAAAGGAAGCTGGTATGTGCCTAAAATAATGTTAAATCGCTAACTAAATGCCATTTAGCTAGGGCAAAGCAAACGTTAGCTCTAATACAGGTTGGTACCAGTGGTGTAGATGAGCATGTTCGTGCAACGGCAGTTCTGAATCTTTTATTCAAATGTGATTAGGGTCCCCTGGGAAACACTGACCAACACTTTGGTTCCTACCCTGACATAACTCCTACCTGGCTTTTTCCATTTCTTGTCATGCCAAATACCAACCATTGAAATATAATGATTATTCTATGACTCAAACAGTTCACAAGTCAAATAGCAATATTTGGTAGAAAAATTGCAATTAGATTTTTTGCTCAAATCGTGCAACACTACTAACAACCTGGTATCATTACCAGTATATGCAAACATTTGGTGGGTATGGCACAGAAAGTAAAAGTAAAATGGATACCTTCTTCAAAATATGTGCTTCAAAACTAAGTATGATTCATATAGGCCCAAAGTAGGCAATATATCAATCAACTAGAAACATGTATTTTTCTGGTGCTCCTACATTTGTGTGGTGCTCACAGATTTTATTTTTAGCCCAGTCTGAATGGTTTCCACTTGGCCATCATGTCCTGGTGACGATACAGAGTGGAACATATATATATATGGAAGATGACAAATGATCATGTCTGGTGGTGGTGACTCACCAGTCCTGCGGTGCTAGTTTGAGGGGCTGGTCGATAACCCTGTAGGGCACGGTGACGCTGAGCGTTGCCCCCCCGGGCTGAATCTGGTCCTTACGTCTCTGGAGAAGCACCTCGTTGTCCCGCTGGATGCCCTGCTTCTTCTTCTCCTCTGACGTCACAAACCTGACAGACGGCAGGAGAGCAGGGAAAAAAATATATGTTGGTTAATATCAATTCAGTATGAGAGGATGTCAGAAAACAGGAATTATGGATTCCTGAGAATTTTTATCACTGACGCATTACGGTTATCAACTGTTCTTCAGAAAGGGGGGCAAAGCTAAAAATACGTTTTTTTGGGACGATGAAGGTGACTTATAGCTTTATGGATATATGCAAATCTCAAAGGCATTATAAATCTAATGAGGTTGGTTTTTGGAATTTATTTTATACATATGAATAATTGGTAGTAGTGGTCCCAAGAGGACAAATGTTGACAACTTGGGTGTGATAAGATCAAGTTACTAAGTAATGAAGTCTTATTCATTTCCAGCACAGATTTTTATTTTTTAGCCCAGTCTGAATGGTTTCCACTTGGCCGTCATTCGTTCCAGCCTCTGCCTTCAAAGCCCTCCATTGTCTCCCTAGTACGCTAACTACAAAAAAACAAGTCCCATCTTCTCCCAGTCACACTAAAAAGACATCCCCCATAGGGTTTAGTTTTTTGTCTGTTTTGAAACTTAGCAACTGCTAGCCTCTCCATACACAAAACGAGGTGTATCGTGAGGTCCCTGGCAATTCGCAGCCCTAGTAGTTAACGTATAAAAAATGTCAGTAAGTAATTTGACCAAATGGGCAGCTCCCGCTCTTTCGTTTTGTAGGGCAGTATTGGAGAACCAGTTTCTTGACCTAATTATGTTTATTCTCTTTGACGATAAAGGCCAATAATAAGCACTCATTTTCTTTTACCAAAAGTAATTCCCGACCCCTATTAAAACACCCTGTTTTTAAATGTAACCGGACACTATGACCTCAGGCAACAGGCTGGCTTAGGAGCCAACAGCTATGTGCAGCTATGGTAGCAATATTTAGAAGGAGCTGTCATGTATTCGCAGAGCAGGGGGCATTAATAAAGAGCTGTCATGTATTCACAGAGCAGGGGGCGTTAATAAAGAGCTGTCATGTATTCACAGAGCAGGGGGCGTTAATAAAGAGCTGTCATGTATTCACAGAGCAGGGGGCGATAATAAAGAGCTGTCATGTATTCGCAGAGCAGGGGGCGTTAATAAAGAGCTGTCGTGTATTCACAGAGAAGGGGGCGTTAATAAAGAGCTGTCATGTATTCACAGAGCAGGGGGCATTAATAAAGAGCTGTCATGTATTCACAGAGCAGGGGGCGATAATAAAGAGCTGTCATGTATTCACAGAGCAGGGGGCGTTAATAAAGAGCTGTCATGTATTCACAGAGCAGGGGGCATTAATAAAGAGCTGTCATGTATTCACAGAGCAGGGGGCATTAATAAAGAGCTGTCATGTATTCACAGAGCAGGGGCGATAATAAAGAGCTGTCATGTATTCACAGAGCAGGGGGGGGCGATAATAAAGAGCTGTCATGTATTCACAGAGCAGGGGCGTTAATAAAGAGCTGTCATGTATTCACAGAGCAGGGGGCATTAATAAAGAGCTGTCATGTATTCACAGAGCAGGGGCGTTAATAAAGAGCTGTCATGTATTCACAGAGCAGGGGCGTTAATAAAGACCTGTCATGTATTCACAGAGCAGGGGGCGTTAATAAAGAGCTGTCATGTATTCACAGAGCAGGGGGCGTTAATAAAGAGCTGTCATGTATTCACAGAGCAGGGGGCATTAATAAAGAGCTGTCATGTATTCACAGAGCAGGGGGCGATAATAAAGAGCTGTCATGTATTCACAGAGCAGGGGGCGTTAATAAAGAGCTGTCATGTATTCACAGAGCAGGGGGCGTTAATAAAGAGCTGTCATGTATTCACAGAGCAGGGGGAATTAATAAAGAGCTGTCATGTATTCACAGAGCAGGGGGCGATAATAAAGAGCTGTCATGTATTCACAGAGCAGGGGGCGATAATAAAGAGCTGTCATGTATTCACAGAGCAGGGGGCGTTAATAAAGAGCTGTCATGTGTTCACAGAGCAGGGGGCATTAATAAAGAGCTGTCATGTATTCACAGAGCAGGGGGCATTAATAAAGAGCTGTCATGTATTCACAGAGCAGGGGGCGTTAATAAAGAGCTGTCATGTATTCACAGAGCAGGGGGCGTTAATAAAGAGCTGTCATGTATTCACAGAGCAGGGGGCATTAATAAAGAGCTGTCATGTATTCACAGAGCAGGGGGCGTTAATAAAGAGCTGTCATGTATTCACAGAGCAGGGGGCGTTAATAAAGAGCTGTCATGTATTCACAGAGCAGGGGGCGTTAATAAAGAGCTGTCATGTATTCACAGAGCAGGGGGCGTTAATAAAGAGCTGTCATGTATTCACAGAGCAGGGGGTGGTAGTTAGACCCTGTGTTCTGCCATCAGGGCTCTCCCTGGTTATAGCTCTACCTCCATGCTGCTCATCCACACAGCCGGAGCCACCGCCATCTTATGACGTCCAGTGATTTATGACGCCAATTAAACTGCAAAATAGCAATTACTCCACTCATGTGCGTCTGTGTGTGTGTGTGTGTGTGTGTGTACGCACCTTCAATGAACACGCCGGTGTATTTCACCTTCGTGAGGCGTGGAGGTGGCGAACAATGGCATTGCAGAGGGTTTTCATTGTTTAAGCCTCAGTCGTGAAGTACTGTTATTAATCAAACAAGAATGTGTATTTTTCTTGGATAAAACTAGACTTAAATGTCATGTACCTTACACTTTTACCACATAGACAAATGCTTGTGCACATTTCAACGGATAGGGGTTTGGCTCAGTCAAACACCTGCTTCCTATTTAGCACTTTATACTCAATGTATTTGTACAAAGCAGAAGACAATTAAAATGATTGATAATTACCAACACCCAGCACCACATAGTGGCATAAATACTGTACGTGTATTGATGACGATGACTTACCAGGGTTGAACACAAAGGATTTATCAACGTTTTTTCCCTGTAGACACACACAATACTTACTTGAGGTCCTGCAGGAGGTCCTTGGCATTGAGCATGGTGATGAGGGACGTGGTGGCCGCTGGGATGATGACGATGGGAGTCCTAGAGCCTGCAATGAAACAGGACCACAATATGCATTAGTTCATATATTCCCATCACACACACACACACACACACACACACACAGCAGTACTTACCCTTCTTTTGATTTGGTGGGGGTCTGGCTTGGGAAACTGCAGGGAGAAGGAGACAACATATGAAACGTGTTAAGAGGCCACAGCTCTGGCTTCTATTCAGCTTTCAACAGAAAGCCATAGACCAGGTAAAGTCAATGCACTGTTTTAGTGATCCAATTTCTAAAAAAAAAAAAAATGTTAAAAAACTTAATGAGTTGGCTTACTGAAGACCCGTATTATCAAACCAACGTACTGCTGTTCCGTTTACCGATTTCAGTTTCACTTGTTCGTTCCGAGACACGACCTATAGATATTTGTCTCCATGTGTCTAGAGGCTTGGATACAATGAGTAGCGGGCAGCTGCTTTAGTATACTTCCTGTATTTCACTATAGCAAAGCAGCTCTTACTATGGTTTATTTTAAAGGGCCCGTATTCACAAAGAGTCTCAGATTATGAGTGCTGATCTAGGATCAGGTCACCACTGTTCATATAATTAAATTCATTATTCTCCGAAAAGGCAAAACTGATCCTATATAAGTGCTCCAACTCAGACTCTGAATATAGGCCCAGATCTCATCCAACAGAGCCATGCGTGTCATCGGAGGCTTACAAAAATAGATTTTTCACTTAGGTTTTAAAAGCTTGCATCTCTTTTCCACCAAGAACAGACAAAACAGCATTGATTCTGCCCGAGATACATTTATGCTGGTTGTTGCCTTGATTATTAATATATTTTGTGACAGGAGAGATGACACTGTTGCATTAATGCAAAAAAAAAAGAGCAAAACAGGCATTGAAATGTGGGGGTTCAGAAGTCAAATTCAAAGTCAAGTTGTCATTAAAAAGGTACATAACACTCAAGTCAACATGTTTCCGATTGTTAGACTGTACAGTCACATTGAATTCCGTCCTGTTTTCAGACCAGAAAAAGTAACGACCCTTTTAAACTACTGTGTACTGTGTGTGGTGAGTTCCTTAAAGCTGAATTTCAGCATTCCTTCCTCCTGACCAGTGTCTGTGACATCTGCTACTTTATCAAACTGAGCTCATCTATTAATCTACATCAGCGGTGCGGTTGAAAATGTGTCACATTCTGGCTGTCAGGCTATCGCTCACAACGTGGACGGATGTCACACACCGAACGGGACTTTTCCTCTACACAGCCACGCCGAATGTCAGAACTGGATAACAGAACAAACTTGCGATTCAAGGGCCTGAGCGGTGACCTCCAGCTTTGGACCTCATGTGCGCTCTGCACTTCCCCGATAAATGATTTGGGTGGAAACAATGACAGACGCTCGATGACAGCTGCCAAACACTGATCTGACCTTGAAGCAATTGACAGTTGTCCCAAGAAAGGTTTTGAAAAGAGTATGCAGAGACAGCGGTTAAAGCAAAATAAATCCTAAGACTGAAACTTATGTTGATCTCAGATCGATTGTCTGGGGCCCAAGTTAACCTCCCCTTTCATGTAAGAAAGTCATGACCATCATGCTTTTAGGGAAAGAGGATAATTTTGTACATGTATTAAACTGCAAGTTTGACCAATTTCAGTCCCCTTGTTTAGGGGTTCAGGTCCGGGGTCCTTACCCGGGATCATTTTTACGTAGGAGGACAGGTGACTTTTTATAAAGGACATTCTACTCTAATTAAAATTATGCTGACAATTTCCAGCCAACAGAAATGGGCCAAATAACATCAGTAAAACAAGTTTACATTATTTTAACATACTGGAAATAGCCTACCCATGGTCTAAATGATCAGATGTGATATTAGCAATAAGCATCAACACCTGTATCCCAACTGATTAAGCAGTGGCTAGAAAATGTACAAGGACAAACCACATGCTAAAGCCTATCTGCATTAACCCCATTGGACACAATTATGATTTTCAAACTATTAGTATATAAATAATTATCCACTCAAACATTTATTTCAAAGTAAAATATTTTGTAGAACAGACATGCTTCTGTCTGTATTAGGCTATGCCCCCCGCCCGCCACCGCCAATTGATTTGCTCTCTGGGCCCACCGGGAAGGCTGCGGTTGTACCTTCAGACATTAAATGGCTCAAATAGTAACAGCTGGCCGACCCGGCACGCAAGGCAGCTGCCGGTGACCAAACATTTTTTAAACGGCTTTATCGACTAGGAATGCAATCGACCGGTTTGTGACCACTACTCTAGAAAGTTGAGTGAAGTTCAAACTCATGTTTCTCTCCGTGGGCTGATATATTTCTTCTGCGAGGCAGTCACAGGGGAGGCTACTGCTTAGAGGGAACATAGAGTACAGGGCATGCAGTCCAGCCCATTAACAACGTTCTCCATTCAACCAATAAAGAGAGGGCCTTGAATCACACACCATGTTACGAGTCCAGCATGACACGGTGTGCAGGGTTTCATTCCAGCCCAGCACCAAAACTAACTTTCTGTACCAGGGTTGGTGGTGACCACTGATATAGGAGTTTTAAAATGACTTGTAAAGCCGTCTCTACTTTAAACACGTCGTTTCCATTTGATCTACTTTGGTGCTGCTAGATACAGACCTGGTCTGGGGACGGGCTGCAGGGCTGGTGTCTGGGCCTTCCTGGCAGACGCTCCCTCCTGAAACACACACACACTGGTCAAGCTGCAGCTAGGGCTGGCACAGTAGGCAAAGACCGTCATGAAAATAAAATAAACATGAAATCTGTCCCGGTACCCCCTGTATATAGCCTCGTTATGGTTATTTAATTGTGTAACAAAAACTAGTCCGTTTTTTTTGCAACATATCCAAATCTAACTACCTGTAGCTCAGGACCTGAAGCAAGGATATGCATATTATTGATACTATTTGAAAAGGAAACACTGAAGTTTGTGGAAATCTGAAATTAATGTAGGAAAATATAACACAGATGTGGTAAAAGATAAAACAAAAAAAACATGCATTCTTTATTTTTTAATCCATTATCTTTGAAATGCAAGAAAAAGGCCATACTTTCAGTTAGGAGTCTAGGTGTCCTATAGATTTTGTCCAACAGATGGCAGCAGTGTGTGCAAAGTTTCAGACTGATCCAGTGAAGAATTACATTACTGCACAATATTTTGTATCAAGTCTGCCAGGAGTTTTTCCAAATGTGCCTAACTATGCTACATTTTATCTCTGGGACCCTCAGGATGACAAATCAGAGCACAATTACTAAATGTAAGTACATTATTTAGTTTCAGAGGTGAATGTATCAAATCAAATTGTATTAGTCACATGCGCCAAATACAACTAGTGTAGAAAAGGGCAGTGTGGAGTACAATATAGATTGCATCTGTGGATCTGTTGGGGCGGTATGCAAATTTGAGTGAGTCTAGGATTTCTAGGATAATGGTGTTGATGTGAACCATGCCCAGCCTTTCAAAGCACTTCACGGCTATAGACGTGAGTGCTACGGGTTGGTAGTCATTTAGGCAGGTTGCCCTAATGTCCTTGGGCACAGGCACTGTTGGTCTGCTTAAAACATGTTGGTATTACAGACTCAGACAGGTTGAAAATGTCAGACACTTGCCAGCTGGTCAGCACATGCTCGCATTACACATCCTGGTAATCCATCTGGCCCTGCGGCCTAGTGATTGTTGACCTGTTTAAAAGGTCATACTCACATCGGCTGCAGAGAGAGTGATCACAGTCTTCCGAAACAGCTGGTGCTCTCATGCATGTTTCAGTGTTCTTTGCCTCGAAGCGAGAATAGAAGTAATTTAGCTTGTCTGGTAGGCTCATGTCACTGGGCAGCTCTCGGCTGTACTTCCCTTTGCAGTCTAATGGTTTGCAAGCCCTGCCACATCCGACGAGCGTCAGAGCCGGTGTAGTACAATTCGATCTTAGTGCTGTATTGACGCTTTTCCTGTTTGATGGTTCATCGGAGGGCATAGCGGGATTTCTTATAAGCTTCTGGGTTAGAGTCCTGCTCCTTGAAAGCGGCAGCTCTGAACCTTTAGCTCAGTGAGGATGTTGCCTGTAATCCATGGCTTCTGGTTGGGGTATGTACGTACAGTCACTGTGGGGACAACGTCATCGATGCACTTATTGATGAAGCCAAAAACTGATGTGGTGTACTCCTCAATGCGGTCTGAGAAATCCTGGAACATATTCCAATCTGTGCTGGCAAAACAGTCCTGCAGCTTAGCGTCTGCTTCATCTGACCACTTTCTTATTGACCCGAGTCACTGGTGCTTCCTGTTTTAATTTTTGCTTGTAAGCAGGAATCAGAAGGATAGAATTATGGTCAGATTTGCCAAATGGAGGGCGAGCTTTGTTTGCGTGGAGTAAAGGTGTTCCAGAGCCCCCCCCCCTCTGGTTGCACAGGTGACATGCTGATAGAAATGTGGTAAAACAGATTTAAGTTTCCATGCATTAACCTCTACGGGATGGGTACCCCTAAACCAGGATGGTTGTTGCTAACGTGCGCTAATGTGACTAGAATGACGTTATATACAACAGCCGGGATATACAACTTTCCGGGACCAAGACATGTCTTATATGGGCAGAAAGCGTAAATTCTTGTTAATCTGCAGTTTCCAATTAACAGTTGCTATTACAGTGGGAAAAATACCATGCAATTGTTTGATTGCACAACAAAATTATCACGGCAACTGGTTTGATAACAGCTCACCCAGAGGCGGCGCTCATAGTAGCCGGGGACTAACTTCACCCGGGTAGGGGGCAGCTTTAGGAATTTTGGATGAAAAGCGTGCCCAAATTAAACTGCCTGCTACTCAGGCCCAGAAGATAGGATATGCATATAATTAGTAGATTTGGATTGAAAAAAATAAAGTTTCCAAAACTGTTAAAATAATGTCTGTGAGTATAACAGAACTGATATGGCAGGTGAAAACCAGAGGAAAATTCAACCAGGAAGTACTATTATTTTGAAAGGCTGTTTTTCCATTGAAAGCCTATCCACCATACAAAGACTTAGGACCCAGTTCACAAGCTCTGTGGCTTCCTCAACATGTGACCAGTCTTTAGCCATTGTTTCAGGCGTTTACTCTGAAAAATTAGGGAGATGCAACACTTTCAATCAGTGGCCAGTGAAAATTTCAATTCATCAGCCATGCGCCCTGATCGTGAACGCGCCTCGTTTCTCCTTTCCTATTGACAAAGCTTTTGTCCGGTTGAAATATTATTGATGATGACATCAACCAGAGAATTGATTTTAAACATCGTTTGGCATGTTCCTACTAACTTTTATTGTACTTTTTAAACTTTGCCTGGAATTAGTGAAAGTGTGCTTTCGCCATAAAGCATTTTTGAAATCTGACTCAGCGTTTGCATTAAGGAGAAGTTTATCTATAATTGCATGCTTAAGGGCTTGTAAGTAAGCATTTCACAAGAAGGTCTCCGCCGGTTGTATTCGGCGCATGTGACAAAAAAAAGAAGAAGTTAAAAACAGTTGACTGATGGGATGGCCCGACATTCCTGCAGTTAAGGGTCCATATAACCGCAGAAACACTCAACACCCCCCCCACACACAATGCAGCAGCACACATAGAAGTCAATTTAACTGGTAAACTCATGGATACACTAAATCAAGTATGGGTAGGTGCTGCCTAATATGGTGCACAGGGTATGGGCGAGTCGAAAGGCATGGAAAGCCAATCAGCTAATTGTGCAGATTTGCTGCCACTCAAGACCTTTGTGTGGCTGATTGGGCTGCACGACGAGTCGATAAGTCGGCGACCAGAGCACCGTTCTATCTACGTGCCTGCTGTTGGGGCATTTTCTATAAACCTTACTAATGCTTTTGTACTAAAATATCCATCTTTAAGCCTAGGCATTGGGCTTGAGTGTGTTAAATAAACTAACTCATAAGATAGAAAAGTGTGTGCGTGCATTAATAGAGGCCTGTTCTAACTTTTGTGTCTGTGTGTGTGTGTGTGTAGAAAGAGCCCATGATGTCTTGGAGCTCAGCCAAGACTTGACAGAAACTGACCGGTCCCTCTTAAGATAACTGGAGACAGAGTAAAGGTTATATCCTGCACAACAGTGATAAGGCTGCTGTTCTGTTTGGAGCCCGTTTCTGTGAAAAAGGTTCATCCTGTGTGTGTGTGACCAGTAGAACCATACAGCATCTGGGCCGACAATCAAAAGCACTTGTATGACCAACTTCGGGGAACCGTTGAGCTACTGATAGAGGAAGGATGAAGTTTGCGACAGACTGAGGCAACCTTTTCTCCCCTCACACAAACATACATAGGATCACATGTTTTACAGATGCTTGCATGGGGTAGCCTGACTATATAAGTGATCCTGTACTCTTTGTAAAGCAGGCTCTCGCTCTGTGAAATATGACCAGCCTCATTGTAATACATTTTTAAAATTAAGGTAATACATTGATTGAATATTTCTCTTCATTATTAGTTAAGGTAGAATTTCCACCACACTTCCGTCCTGCTTCCTATTGGGTATCAAGGTTGTGTTGCTGGCAGTAGCTAACGTGGCAATTTTCTCCACCCCTCACATGATTTTATTTCAAATAGGACAGCAGCCTAAACAAATAAATAATATTGATAACCGTCTAAATGTCACCTTGATACATACAGTCTACTAGTCAATGGGGAGGGCATGACCGGCAACACCAGGACACAGTGCCCTTCGCTCCCGCTTGACAAGCACTTACTGTCCAGCAACTGCGTGGGAAGTAGCTACCTAGTAGCCAAGTCAGTAGAAGCATACCATGCATGAAGCAACAGTACACCCAATTATTTGTGTAAAACTAAGGCCGGACAAAGTCAAATTACGGTTTAACGGATGCCCCGCAAAATAAATATATATTTTTAAATATTTATGCGGTGGCAATATATGCAGAGCTTTGTTTATAATGCACTGTCCGTTCACCCTTGAGGCTTTCCCCAAGTTGATGTGCAAGAGACCAAACACCCTCAGTTCATGTTCCAGCTTCGGATTGGACAGTGAAACACACACACGTTCACACCTGCAAGAGACGTGCAGATGTTTACATTTTCTCCTATGTCGTCATGGCCGAAGCCAGTGCAAATTCCTACTATGTGTGTCCAAGTTAAACTTGGGACGTCACAAATAATAAAACATAGTCGGTTAAACTCATTATTAATGCATCATTTTCAGATCTATTAGAAGCGATTAATAGACGCGACATCATTGAACCAATTGACTGGCCAGAGAGCAGGTCATGCATCAGCAAAGACGCCGTGCAATGTGATAGTATTTTGGACAACCAAATTGAAGTCAAAATGATTGATGAAATTGAAGTGTGTCAACTGTATGGTGATGTGTGATTCATAACTTTTTTCCCAGTAATAGTAGGCCAACTGATAACACCAGGACGGAATGCATTCGAGGTGATGATAAGCCGCCAAGAACAGCTAGCATGTCGAGGAAAATACATCGCCAGTGGCATGCACACACCTCGTGCAGATCAGCAGCTCCACAATGATGTGATCGCATGTCTCCAAGGTGGGGGCTTTATATGTGGCAGCCAGGCGAGACAATCAGAGGCCGCGGTGAGCAAAATTACTGGGCTCGAATTTAGTCAAGCTTGCGCCATAGAGTGATGCTTCTAGTTGTGCATGTTATAAACAATATTTTTTTTTATTTTGATAGGCTACTCTACAGCTGAATTTATGTATTTTTTCCAATGATCCATTAATTTGGCAGACCTAACGTGATTGACCCTCTTTCTACACGGCCTAGTCTATGAAGGGCCTAATCATATTTGCATGAATATTTTGTTAAACGGCTATAGAGATTTATTCCAGGTCATTAATATGAATCAACATTTTTAATTACAATTATTTGTCAATCATTATTGAATCTTTCTTAAGTGTTCAATTACACATCAAAATCACGAGATTGTATTGCACTTATATATATATATATATTTTTTTAAATCAGGAATAACGAAACGGTCACAGGTTATACTTCCCACTGTGTTTCCTTTCTCATGGTTATAACACTGACATCTGCATTTTTAAGAAAAATCGTGTAGGCTTTCACATGGAATAATATAACTCTTGAAACTCACATTAGGCCCTAGAGCATGCACAAGCACATTGTGGTAAAGTACTGTTATTCCTTATCCACTTTATGTTCATACACACACACATATATATACAGTTGAAGTTTACATACACCTTAGCCAAATAGACTTGAACTCCGTTTCAAATTCCTGATATTTAATCCTAGTAAAAATTCCCTGTTTTAGGCCAGTTAGGATCACCACTTTATTTTAAGAATGCGAAATGTCAGAATAATAGTATACAATTTCAGCTTTTATTTCTTTAATCACATTCCCAGTGGGTAAGAAGTTTACTTAGACTCAATTAGTATTTGGTAGAATTGCCTTTAAATTGTTTAACTTGGGTCAAACGTTGCAGGTAGCCTTCCACAAGCTTCCCACAATAAGTTGGGTGAATTTTGGCCCATTCCTCCTGACAGAGCTGGTGTAACTGAGTCAGGTTTGTAGGCCTCCTCGCTCGCGCACGCTTTTTCAGTCCTGCCCACAAATGTTCTATGGGATTGAGGTCAGGGCTTCGTGATGGCAACTCCAATACTCCAACTCTGTGAGTACCCCAGAACTGATCTTACAGGCGAAACCAAGATGAAACTTCAAACAGGAAATGAACAGGATTTTTGACGCTGTGTTTTACTTACTCTCCTTATATGGCTGTGAATATGCTGTGAACGAGCTTATGCGCTCTGCCGTTCATCCAAGATGTCTGCAGCATTGTGGCGTATTTGTAGGCATATCATTGGAAGATTGGCCATAAGAGACTACATTTGCCAGGGGGCCTTCCGGTGGCCTTTGTCTAAGTCAGTGCGTAATTCCCAGTGGCAACCATTGTACCTTGCGTTACAGAAGGAGACTCATACTTCCAGGAACGATACATCATTGAAGAGATATGTGGAAAAACACCTTGAGGATTGGTTCTAAACAACGTTTGCCATGTTTCAGTCGATACTATGGAGTTCATTTGGAAAAAAGTTTGGCGTTTGGATAACTGAATTTTCGTTTTTTTTGGTAGCCAAACGTGATGCACCAAACGGACCGATTTCTCCTGCACAAAAAATCTTTCAGGAAAAACTGAACATTTGCTATCTAACTGAGTCTCCTCATTGAAAACATCCGAAGTTCTTCAAAGGTAAATTATTTATTGAATGTATTTCCTGTTTTTTGTGAAAATGTGGCCTGCTAATGCTAACGCTAAATGCTAATGCTAACGCTAAATGCTAGTTTGCTATGGTAGAAAAGCATATTTTTGAAAATCTGAGATGACAGTGTTAACAAAAGGCTAAGCTTGAGAGCTAGTATAGTTAACGTTGCGTTATGGTATTGAGCTTGAGGCTATGATTACGCTACCGGATCCGGCATGGCTCGACGCAAGAAGTTAAGCCATTTTGCCACAACTTTGGAAGTATGCGTTGGGTCATTGTCCAGTTGGAAGACCCATTTGCGTCCAAGCTTTAACTTAAAAAAAAAAAAAAAAAAACTGTTGTTGTCTTGAGATGTTGCTTCAATATATCCACATAATTTTCCTCCCTCGTGATGCCATCCATTTTGTGAAGTGCACCAGTCCCTCCTGCAGCAAAGCTCACCCACAACATGATGCTGCCACCCCCGTGTTTCACAGTTGGGATGGTGTTCGTCAGCATGCTAGCCTCACCCTTTTTCCTCCAAACAGATGGTCATTATGGCCAAACAGTTCCATTTTTGTGTCGTTAGACCAGAGGACATTTCTCCAAAAAGTACGATCTTTGTACCAATGTGCCGTTGCAAACCGTAGTCTGGCTTTATGGTGGTTTTGGAGCAGTGGCTTCTTCCTTGCTGAGTGGCCTTTCAGGTTGTGTCGATATAGGACTCGTTTTACTGTGGATATAGATACTTTTGGACCTGTTTTCTCCAGCATCTTCACAAGGTCCTTAGTTGTTCTGGGATTGAGTGGCACTTTTCGCACGAAAGTGTGTTCATTACTAGGGGAAAGAACGCGTCTCCTTCCTGAGCGGTATGACAGCTGCATGGTCCCATGGTGTTTATACTTGCGTACTATTGTTTATATAGATGAATGTGGTACCTTCGGTGGTTTGGAAATTGCTCCCAAAAATGAACCAGACTTGTGGAGGTCTATAATTAGTTTTCTGGAGGTCTTGGCTGATTTCTTTGGATTTTCCCATGATGTCAAGCAAAGAGGCACTGAGTTTGAAGGTAGGCCATGAAATACATCCACATGTACACCTCCAATTGACTCAAATTATGTCAATTAGCCTATCAAAAGCTTCTAAAGCCATGACATCCTTTTCTGGAATTGACCAAGCTGTTTAAAAGGCACAGTCAACATAGTGTATGTAAACTTCGGACCGACTGGAATTGTGAAACAGTGAATTATAAGTGAAATAATCTGTCTCTCAACAATTATTGGGAAAATTACTTGTCATGCACAAAGTAGATGTCCTAACTGACTTGCCAAAACTATAGTTTGTTAACCTCTTGAAACTAGGGGGCACTATTTTCATTTTTGGAAAAATAACGTTCCCAAAGTAAACAGGCTATTTTTCAGGACCAGATAATAGAATATGCATATAATTGACAGCTTAGGATAGAAAACACTAAAGTTTCCAAAACTGTAAAAATATTGTCTGTGAGTAGAACAGAACTGATATTGCAGGCGAAAGCCTGAGAAAAATCCAATCAGGAAGTGACTAATGTAGAAACCTCTGCGTTCCTATGCATCCCTATTGAGCAGTGAAAGGGATATCAACCAGATTCCCTTTTCTATGGCTTCCCTAATGTGTCACAAGACAGTTTCAGGCTTTTATTTTGAAAAATGAGCGTGAGCGACAACATTGCGTAAGTGGTCACCTGGTGGCTCTCAGAGTGATTTGTGCGTAATAGACAAATGTGGCCATTGTTTCTCTCGCTCCTACTAAGCCAACTGACCCGGTTGATATATTATCGAATAGATATTTGAAAAACACCTTGAGGATTGATTATAAAAAACGTTTGCCATGTTTGTCGATATTATGGATCTAATTTGGAATATTTTTTGGGGTTGTCGTGACCACAATTTCTGGTCGATTTCTCAGCCAAAAATAATCTTTATGGAAAAAAGGAACATTTGCTATCTAACTGGGAGTCTCGTGAGTGAAAAGATCCGAAGCTCATCAAAAGTAAACTATTTAATTTGATTGCTTTTCTGATTTTCGTGACCAAACTGCCTGCTGCTAGCTAGGCATACTGCTATGCTATCGATAAACTTACACAAATGCTTGTCTTGCTTTGGCTGTAAAGCATAATTTCAAAATCTGAGATGACAGGGTGATTAACAAAAGGCTAAGCTGTTTCAATATATTTCACTTGTGATTTCATGAATATTTTCTAGTAATATTTTTTGTCCGTTGCGTTATGCTAATTAGTGTCAGTTGATAACAATTCTCCCGGATCCTGGAGCGGTAGTTCCAAGATTAACAAAGTTGTGGAGGGGTTGAAAAACAAGTTCTAATGACTCCAACCTAAGTGTATGTAAACTTACGACTTCAACTGTACATTGACATAATTTTGCTCGCTCGCTTCACTTTTCTGGGGGGGAAAATCCATCAAACAGTGAATCAATTTTGTCTGGCCTAACACGGTTGTGCTAGGTAGTTGAGTCAGTCTGACTGCAAAGTAATAAACGAAAGGGAAACAGCACTTGAAAACCCATCCTGTTTGCCATATTGGGCTGCAGCTATACACTTCTCCAAACAATGGCTGTCTGGTATTGTGATGCAGTAATTTCCATGGTAATATAGATTGTTCATTCAAATGATAAACGAATAAGGCTCATGCAATGAAATGTAATTTTTTGTAATGTTAGTTGAGTTTAAAATCAACTAAAAAGATTGGACAGACTTCCTGCTTTGCTCCTATGGGTACAAGATCCAACTCGACATACTGGCAGAAAGTTAAGTTCCATCCAACTCATGGTCTCTAACATATTCATTAGGGATGTGCAGCTTTCCCATTCAAGATGATTGAATTACCCATCTAGATACATGGGCTCCAATACCTTTACATTTGAAACGATTCAGTTTGAGGAAAGAATCAATGCACTAACATTTGTTGCATAAAACCATACATTTTCCATTCTAAATTCAATCTGCTGCTGGGCTTCTACGAGCTGAATCTGTTTGAGCTGACTTGTGTGTGTGTGTTGCAATTTTAGCCTCTCAACACCACAACCGGACCCTCCATATTCCACCCCACTAGAAGCTTCTCACATCCCTCTCGCACACAAAAAGCTGAAGGGGAAAGAATTGAGAGAAAGCCAGGATGGCAGGGTGACATAGCATTTTGTTGTGCTCCAGCGAGAACACGCTACAGTTACACTCTGGTAAAGGGGAAAAAAAGGCATTTAGCTTAAGGCTTGGAGTCCCTGCAAATGCTCTGGAGAAGATCAGCTATTGAGAGATTGACTACATTTTATGTAACTAGGCAAGTCAGTTAAGAACATATTTACGATGAGAGACACCACAACACTACATAGAAAACATGCCTTGGGAATGGAGCACTGTAACCCTCCCCTCAAATTCTTTCGTCCTCCATCGGGGTGTGGGAATTAATAGTTCAGAAACCCTCCCCCTCTTAGAGCCATGGGTAGTGTGCGAGATGTGGAGCATATTAATCACCAAGCCTGCAGCTGTCTATCAGACCGTACAGAGAAAATAGCCCTGCCCCCTCAGTACCACCCACCAGAGAGAGGGAAAGAGGAAGCGCGAGGGCAGGAAAGATAAGAGCAGATGCAGAGTGCCTGAGAGAACCAGAGACGTACAGAGGAAAGAACATGCAAGGGAGCGACTGGAGTGGAGTGCACGGGACAACTTTGCCCCGCTCAACAGCAGTACCGGTGATCTGCTGGATCTCATCTCTACGGCTCTGTTAGCCTCAAGTTAGCAGCAGCACTGAACACGAGACTGCATTGCTGGTGCGCCAACCGTGTTCCCATGTGAGTAATATTGAACTGAAACCAAGGGAGGGACGGTTCTGCGTGTGGTGAAAACATAGCAGAGGAACGACGGCGTCCAAACCTGAAGACCGGATCCATAGAAGCAGTGGCCGTGTGATTCAGCCAACCACCCAGTGGGAGAAGAGCAGCGATAGAAGTAACTGTGCGACGGAGATGAGAGCCAAGGTGTGTTGTGGGAAGAGAGAAGAGGATATACCTTTCAATCTAGGGGCAGCACTGGGCAGAGGCATGGGGAGGTTGTTTTACTCAGAGATGTGCAGAGCAATCCCTCCGTCCTCCTCTGAAACGACTTGCACTGGGAATAGGTATGTCTTCTGTTCCGGCGTGCTCAATTCCAGCACCAACACAGCTGACATATATATATTTTTTTACCTTTATTTAACTAGGCAAATCAGTTAAGAACAAATTCTTATTTTCAATGACTGCCTAGGAACAGTGGGTTAACTGCCTGTTCAGGGGCAGAACGACAGATTTGTACCTTGTCAGCTCAGGGGTTTGAACTTGCGACCTTCCAGTTACTAGACCAACGCTCTAACCACTAGGCTACCCTGCTGCCGATATGCTCTCACACGTCACTCTTCAACAACATAGTTGTAGTAAAAACTGCTAAGTACACAGTTTCTGGCTTGTTTTTGTTTAGAACATATTGGTGTGTATGTGTTTCTTTGTGTTCCTGAAGATGTGTCCATGAGGGCTTAACATTGGGCTTTTCAGCGCTCTGTTCTAGGCCCTCTCCTATTCTCGCTATACACCAAGTCACTTGGCTCTGTCATAACCTCACATGGTCTCTTCTATCATTGCTATGCAGACGACACACAATTAATCTTCTCCTTTCCCCCTTCTGATGAGGCATGTAATCCAGTCGAATCGGAGAGAACCCACACAACTCCTGGGGGCTACTGGCACAAAAAGGGCATTGCTTGTACAGCAATCTAAACCAAACCTACTTAATGCCGGAGCAAAGTTTTCCTAAAAATGTCAGTCAGCTTGAGTTGTTGTGACAAATGTGACCACTTCCCATCTCAGTATGAATTCCTCCAATTGTCAGAGAAGCTCATCATCTAGTCCACCTACCTATAGGTGTTCAACTTTAAAAAAATGTTTTTTTAAATAAGATGTTTCACAAGGAGATACGCAAATAACCCTAAATGACACGTAAATGTATACAAAGCAATATCAAAAATGAGTCCTTTTCTCCTCATCTCCAAACAAACAAATACTTTTCCCCAAGCAGCTTTATCAATGCCTCCAGTGTACATGGTATACAGCAGATCAGAATAGTCTAAGGGAATAGTCGTTGACTGGTCCGACTCAATTGACAGATGAGTTCTTACACGAAAGTCGTTAGTCATCTCTGACCCGACCAGAGATCTGCTCAGAATGATAAACACGTAGCTATCTCCCCACTGCTCTTTTCTTCATCACTAAAAATGATTGATGCTAACTCGTCAGTAAGTGACAAAAATCAGTCGCAGTGTAGAGTTTCATACAAGACACAATTCAACCACAGCAGGAGGTGGAAAAACAACTGCAATGGATCTCCAACTCAGGCAGGGTAGCCTAGTGGTTAGAGTGTAGAGGTGGCAGGGTAGCCTAGTGGTTAGAGTGTAGAGGTGGCAGGGTCGCCTAGTGGTTAGAGCGTTGGACTAGTAACCGGAAGGTTGCAAGTTCAAACCCCCGAGCTGACAAGGTACAAATCTGTCGTTCTGCCCCTGAACAGGCAGTTAACCCACTGTTCCTAGGCCGTCATTGAAAATAAGAATTTGTTCTTAACTGATCTTGCCTAGTTAAAAAAAAAAAAAGACCCGACAGTGTTAGCGCCACACCCAGCCCGTTTGACACTTGGCCAGTTTTACATAGTGTGAACGACATTTCCCTGCTTTCTGAGAGAGCCGTTGGTGAGACTCATTAGCCAGTCTAATCTCTAAAATGACATGCTGAAGAGCCTGATTACACTTCTCACAATTAATAATTCATTATTAGATTAATAGTGTTATGGTCGAGACAAACCAATACAAATCGCTCAGGTCACCCCACACCAAGCGTTTGATGGTTTCAGCTTGGGTGTTAACAATCAGTTACAATTATACAGCAAATAGAAATCAGAAGTTGATGATGGCCAGGTCTAAAAACAAAATATAAACTGTAGTAAATTACATTGTGTATGTAAAATGCATATAGTATGTCAAATGTATATAGTATGTATAAGCTGGAAGTAGAAGCCTAAGTGTTATTAGTTTACTCCAATTAGGGGAGAGGTGGTAGTGTTTGCGGGAAATTATAAAAGGAAAATATATTTTAAAATTAACATACACTACCGTTCAAAAGTTTAGGGTCACTTAGAAATGTCCTTGTTAACCATGAAAAACACATGAAATGAGTTGCAAAATGAATAGGAAATAGTCCAGATGTTGACAGGGTTACAAATAATGATTTTTAATTCAAATAATTGTGTCCTTCAAACTTTGCTTTTGGCAAAGAACCCTCCATTTGGCGCAATTACAGCTTTGTAGACCTTTAGCATTCTAGTTGTCAATTTGTTGAGGTAATCTGAAGAGATTTCCCCCCATGCTTCCTGAAGCACCTCCCATAAATTGTATTGGTGGGCACTTCTTACGTGCCATACGGTCAAGCTGCTCCCACAACAGCTCAATAGGGTTGAGATCCGGTGACTAATGGAGTGACCAGCACATAGACCGTATGGTAAATAGTTATTGCATAGCTTGGAGCTGTGCTTTGGGTCATTGTACTGTTGTAGGAGGAAATTAACAACAGTAACAACTTCTACACTGTATTTCTGATCAATTTGATGTTATTTTAAAATGGACAAAAAGTGCATTTCTTTCAAAAACAAGGACATTTCTAACTGAATCCAAACTTTTGAACGGTAGTGTATGTATAAAAATATATTTATTTACCAGAAAAATATATGGGGGATTGGAAATGCAGACAATTACATTGATGAAGCTACAATCTGCAATATTAAAGCTGATCTACCTCACACATATATATATATATATATATATATAAAAATAAATAAAAACTTGTTTTTCTCCTAGATAAAGCCTCTTGAAGACTGCACTTCGTCTCAGAGCATGAAGTTGGTTGTAACATACAGGCAGGACTGACATCTGACCAGCAATTTAAAGTGACTTGAATGGAAGTACAGCACCAGCCCAGGTGTAGTTCCCCCAGGAACTCCCGACACGTCGCCACTGTCATCGGCAATAAAGGTTTGTTCGCACACGACAAGCACCTGACCAGGTGTCACCGCTGCCCAAGTGAGGTGGTGCACACAGCCACCATGCAGTGGAGGAGGCGCTACTGCTGCACGCACGTCGCCAGGCTCCTGTCTCTCCTCTCCTTGCTGGTGGTCCTGGTCATCTTGCGTCATCAGGACTGGCTGCCGGGCATCAAGGGCCCAACATTGCGGAGGGAGAACCCAGTGGTTTACACCGAGGGAGGACTGCACTCCATAGACAAAGGAAATCACAGCTCCTCACAGATTCAATTGAGGGATGCACCGGTTCCCCCTGCACCTCCGAAAATGAATGCCAATCTCAGTTCCCCTCAGGCGGACTCCTCTCCACAGCGGGTTACGGGACTGGAGAGCTCGCTGGCGACTAATGCTAGCTTGAGCGGAGAGGTCGGGCTAGGGGGCCTGCTGACATTGGAACCCTACACTTACATCATCAACGAGCCCAACAAGTGCCGGGAGGGCGACCCAGAACCCTTACTGGTGCTGCTGATAGCCACGGAGGCCCAGCAGGTGGAGGCCAGGGAGGCCATCCGGCAAACATGGGGAAACGAGAGCGTGGTCCCAGGCCTTGTCCGGCTTTTCTTGCTGGGTGTGAAGGAGGGAGAGGTGGGCCGCCTGCAGCAGAGCAGCCTGGAGGCAGAGAGCAGGAGGCACCGTGACATCATCCAGCAGGACTTCATGGACACGTACAACAACCTGACCATCAAAACCCTGATGGGCATGCACTGGGTGGCCGCGCACTGCCCGGGCGCCAATTACGTCATGAAGACAGACAGTGACATGTTTGTCAACACCGAGTATCTCGTCCACAAGCTGCTCCAGCCAAAAAATCAGCCAAAACGTGACTATTTCACAGGCTACCTGATGAAGGGCTATGCGCCCAACAGGAATAAGAACAGCAAGTGGTACATGTCCCATGAGCTGTATCCCAGCGAGAGGTACCCCACCTTCTGCTCAGGAACTGGTTACGTGTTCTCGGGGGACCTGGCGGGGAAGATCTACAGGGCCTCTCTAGGCATTCGCAGGCTGCATCTGGAGGACGTCTACACAGGCATCTGCCTGGCAAAGCTGCGGATCGAACCCACACCGCCACCCAATGAGTTCCTGTTCAACCACTGGCGGGTGTCCTACTCCAGCTGCAAGTACAGCCACCTTATCACCTCCCACCAGTTTCACCCCAACGAACTGCTCAAGTACTGGCACCACCTGCAGCGCAACAAGCACAACGCCTGCATCAACACATTCAACGACTAGATGGGCAGGTTTCACCAGAGGAGACTGCATGGGTACAGCCTATTTGGTGACAGAGGATCAAGGGTGATGTTAGATCATGGCCTGTGCAGAGTCACTGGCTAGATGTAACCGAGTAAAGTACGTTTTTGGACAAACTAATGGTTGAGGACAGCCATTTTCTTTTACTGGCTCTCCAGTTCATATTTTTTTGTTTAATATATGAATTGGGGGAAAAAATGTATGCAACGGTAGAGAGGAAGACCTGAATTAAAGCCGCTACACAAACAGCGCAATTCCAACATTTAAGCCACACAAAAGTACAATGAACAACGGGTGAAAATAATGCTCCATCGCTGCTGTGTTTGCGTGAAGTGCCCATTATATTTCAACAGTGGATACTGATAAATGTTAGACTGTATTGGTGGACTGTCAAGGTCTGGTATCCATTTAGCTCAACTTGGATTTAAATAATGTCCCGTTTTTATATATATTTTTAAAAATGTTGGAGCAGCAGGGTAGCCTAGTGGTTAGAGCGTTGGACTCGTAACCGGAAGGTTGCAAGTTCAAATCTGTCGTTCTGCCCCTGAACAGGCAGTTAAACTCACTGTTCCGAGGCCGTCATTGAAAATAAGAATTTGTTCTTAACTGATTTGCCTAGTTAAATAAAGGTTTAAATTTTTTTTTTTTAAAAGAGCCTTCAAGGGTACTTCAATTATTCACCAAAAAGATCTTTGGGCATACTTGAGCATATAAACCACTTCTAGTGCCATATAAAACATGTGAAGTATCAAAAACCAAAAGGAACATTGAATAATCTCACAAGTAGCAGTTGACATGGAGGAAGAATGAAAGACCGGATATATGCAAGAGTAGAGAATGTGGTTGAGAGAGGAAACAGATCTGGGTGGAACACAGAGCATATAATTAACACCCGTCAAATGAGAGTAGATTGAGGTATTGGCAGGTAAGAATGTATTTCACCAGCCACATTAGTATGTGGTCAATTTGCAGGGCTCTACAGTGCGAGCATTACATACGCGAACAACAAGTCAAAAGTCAAGTATAAGCACATGTGCAAGTAAGAAAAAAATACTGCAGTATCTGTTTACAAAGTATTTCTGCTGTTTTGTTTCATAGCTACTAATAGAGAATGCTACACCCCACCTCACACAGCAACATCGTCTGGCAGGGGAGCTGAGCTCACAGTGAAATACTGAAATTCATTTTTGGAGGTGCTGCGAACAGGCATTTACTTAAGTCTACAAAGTGAGACTTTGTCCTTGTATTTCTTCACTATTTACATTGTTTTGTTTACAAGCTTGGTTGTTTTTCCAACATTAGTTCGAGTCTGCTGCGTCAACAAAGCGAAGAGCCGTTGGTCAGATCCCAAATCTAACAGAAACACGTGACAGGAGTCGAGTGTCCCCATTACCACGGTAACCTCTGGTCTCTGATCATTTGAATTAAATTAAATTCATGCATGGACTAAACATCCTGAATATATGTTCAACTACAAGCCGACTAGGGTAGCAGAAGACGAAAGGATGATCTTACCGTCACAGACTTCAGGGTCATGCCGTGGTATGTTCCCATGGTGTCAATCTTGAAACCCTCCGTTTCTAAGGACACAATTAGTTCATCAATAATGCATCTTACTTTTCATTTAAAAAAATAGTTTATATTTTTTGTGCATCTTCATTCGTTCATTACTGTGTAAGGAACTGAAATGGATAACACTAGAATATATATTTACTTTACAAAGTAAAGCACCATCTATGAACATATACATTGCATGCGTACGTGACTAGAGACAAACTTTCATTCAGGTCAGCTGAAACTAATGCACACACACACACTAAATGTTACTATTCATGGCCATATTTACAAAGCAGCACACGTCACATGACAATATGTGCCCTGGTCCCACTCACTACGAGCTGGGAGGATATGGGCAAAAATCCATTTCACGATAAATGGCCTGCATCAATAAATAAATATTCAATTTTATAACATTCACGTGCACCAAACTTCTCTTGAAACGACTAACTAGTTTGATTGTAGCCATCAATTGTCCCATTAACAAACACCTATAGTAGCAAACTTATTTAATTGAAAAACATCACATTTCTCTAGTATAGGCTACTTATCATAATGAACGATAATCAGCAAAATGCCTGCGATAAGTGATAATTTTCGGTTTATCACTCCAGCTCTACCACTCACCCTCTTTTCCTTTGAATCTCTCCTGATCGTATCGGTTATAAGCAGCTGGGACAGGCTGTTTGTTCCTTATGGACTGGTCCTTGAGGAGAGATAAGAGGTTACACTTAAAACACAGGTCATTTCCAATTAATGATCTAAAGAGAGACGACTATAAACGGAGAGTTCGGTGGTAATACTACGCTCAACCCTGCTTCGACGGGTTAAATACTCATTCATCTTTTTCTGGAGAAACTCCCAGTTAAATTTCAAGCTCCATTTCTTAAGAGAAATTAGAACAGGGAGGTATTTATTTGTATGGAACTCCTGAGCAAGAGCCTTTACTGCTTATGGAAGTCATTCTCAATTATGCATTTATTACATCACAATGGCAAAAATGAAATCACACGGCTGGATTCCTAGGATGCAAAAGTGTGTATCCAAAATAAAAATAAATAAAAAGGTACATCTACATTGGTTTATATCCAAAATCAAACATGGGCTGTTCCTTACCACCTGAGTGGTGTTCTGTGCTGGTCTCTGCTCAGGGGCGCGTCCCTCCTCCCTGGCCTTCACCGATTGCAGGATGGCAAAGATGTTTTTGGAGAAGTTCTGCAAGAGCACAAGATTTATCAGCACAGTGTAAAAAAAAAAAAGGTAGACGAGACGTCAGTGTAAAAAAGGTAGACGAGATATCTACTGTTCTGTTTAATAAGAGAACAGCAGATATCACCACCAAATCAATACATTTCCCCTTGAGGTGATGCTGCCACCTGCAGGCATTAAAAGAACACTGAAGTGTGAAAACAGAAAAGCCAAAGATTGTTGATCAGCTACGGATATGGACCATCGCCACCACCCTTCAAGGCTAGGACTGGGGAAGCTGATCCGAACATGGTAATATATACATGGAGTGAATACATGCGTGTTCTTCCCATGTGGCCAGGTTCCTCCTAATAATGTTCAGATGCCCATCTCATTACCTTAGTCCATCTCATTACCATAACCCATCAGAGTCTAAGCCAGGAGGAGGAGCTATATGGAATTGTTTTAAGGTCATACCAAGGATCATTTACCTATTTGATTGAAAATTTTACAACCCCTTGAAGTATATATAAAAAAATTATATGAAAAGGTATTTTTGGCCTTACTGCTATTAGCCCATACAAATGCATTGAATAACAGAGCCACTACATAGAACAGATAGTCCCCCAAAAATATCAAAAGGAAGTTTGTTCTGAAGTCTCTTCTATATAGTATATCTCTAAACATGCATTTAACCCCATATTTTTTTGCATTAAAAACAGTGTATAAATACTTCCATACATGTTTTCAACTAGTACCGGGAGACCTTCAGACAAGTCTTGTGAGGCCCGTGGGTGTCCCAGAGCAAAACAGACATGTACAGTACTAGTCAAAAGTTGACACCAACTCATTCAAGGGTTTTTCATATATATATATATTTTACATTGTAGAATAATAGTGAACAGGGACGCAAACTGGTGAGGGACCAAAAAGGTGACACTAGGGGGAAATGCAGGTTAACTAATTAAACAAAGTATATGATCTACATGGTCAGTCTCTGTGTGTAAAATACATTTTAAGTGGTTCATGTGAACCTAACTCACAGCAACAAAAAAAAAAAAGAAAGCAATCTAATGTTATTTGTTGCCTAGACTTTACTGCAAATGACACTCAAGTCTTGAGAACAAAAAACAATATAGTAATATTGCAGTTACCATGACAGCCTTTATAATAGAATTTATAATAGAATGCTTGTGACACTACTCATCTCAATATTGCACTTTGACCCCACACATCTAACTATTGCACTTTGACCCCACACATCTAACTATTGCACTTTGACCCCACACATCTAACTATTGCACTTTGGGAATACAACTTCTTAAAGTAGAAATATAATGAAAAACAGGCATTCTATTTTTGCTCTATTATATAGTGGCAACTATGTTAGACATCCTACAAGTGCACAACGCTACATGTGTGCAAAAATAACATTCACTGAGTAAAACATTAAATAACCCCCCCCACTCACATGCAAGTGTTACTGTCAAATTCAAACACAACAAAAGCAATCTCTTCGGCCTACACAGCACATAACTTACATTGTACACTTTCTGCCTGTTCTACAATATGCCAGCAGAGCATGATATCAATTATGCCAACCAAGGGTCTATTTCAGGCAGAGAGTACACCTGGAATATCCATTTTAATCTACTGTATTAAAAACATGAGAAAGTGTGTGGTGTTCCTTTCACCTCAATAGTGGATTCCAACTTAAACCAGGCCCAGCTCCAGCTACACTTCATTCCTGAATCCACTTGTTTAACAAGCAATGCCTCATTTTCACCTAATTCTCTCATTCTGAACTTTAACCACATACTGTACATGCTGCATTCTGTTATGTGAACGACTGGCTGAGCCTTGGATACAGCCAGTATTGGTCCAAATGCCACCACTCGTTCGCATACAGCCAGTACTCATCCAAAGCCCCACCCAAACTTTTCTCATCGGATCAACACTTATCAATCTATTTTGGATTAAAAACAGCGATTTTCACCGAAAGGTGACTAGTTTGCGTCGGAGTGAAAACATCAAAACTATGAAATAACACATATGGGATCATGTAGTAACCAAAAAAGTGTTAAACAAATCATTTGCCTTGATGACAGCTTTGCAATCTTGGCATTCTCTCAACCAACTTCATGGGGTAGTCACCTGGAACGCATTTCAATTAACAGGTGTGCCTTTTGTGGAATTTATTTCCTTCTTAATGCATTTGAGACAATCAGTTGTGACACGGTAGGGGTGGTATACAGAAGATAGCCCTATTTGGTAAAAGACCAAGTCCATATTATGGCAAGAACAGCTCAAATAAGCAAAGAGAAACGACAGTCCATCATTACTTTAAAACACTTTGAAAAAGTTTCTTCAAGTGCAGTTGCAAAATCCATCAAGCGCTATGATGAAACTGGCTCTCATGAGGACCGCCACAGGAAAAGACCCAGAGTTACATCTGCTGCAGAGGATAAGTTCATTAGAGTAACCAGCCTCAGAAATGGGCAATTAACTGCACCTCAGATTGCAGCCCAAATAAATGATTTAGAGTTCAAGTAACAGACATCTCAACATCAACTATTCAGAGGAGACTGTGTGAGTCAGACCTTCATGGTCTAATTGCTGCAAAGAAACCACTACTAAAAGGATACCAATAAGAGACTTGCTTGATCCAAGAAACACAAGCAATGAACATTAGACCGGTGAAAACCTGTCCTTTGGTCTGATAAGTCCACAAATCCCCTGTGTCTTTATGAGACGCAGAGTAGGTGAACGGATGATCGCCACATGTGTGGTTCCCATCGTGACCTCGAAGCTGGTTGAGAGAATGCCAAGAGTGTGCAAAGCCGTCAACAAAGCAAAGGGTGGCTAGTTTGAAGAAACTCAAATATATTTTGATTTGTGTTACACTTTATTGGTTACTACACGATTTCATGTGTTATTTCGTAGTTTTTGATGACTTCACTATTATTCTACAATGTAGAAAATAGTTAAAATAAAGAAAAACCCTTGAATGAGTAGGTGTCCAAACTTTGACTGGTATTGTACATGTTCGTGAGACAGTCACCATTGCACAGAGGGGTTATAGTAGTGTAGCTCAAACGCGGCCGACGCTATAGACAGAAGTTGGCAGATCAGTTGTACCAACTTCAGGCGAGTCTCCTGACACTTGAGATCATAGAGCCTCAGAGGGCTCAATAGTTTGTAAGCCAAACCGTTTGAACGCTACATACGATTTTGTGAAAACACCCATTTTTGGGATGTCTCATTGTCTGACAAACACTGCTCTAGTAGCGCTGTCACCTTTCAAGTTCAACATAGGCGGATGAGGTGGATTTTGACGCATCCACAGGAGCATGGAAATTAACCTTAGGGGGTTAATGACAGCATGACCCTAGCACCCGCCAGTCATAGATACTCTAGTCTAGGGGATGACCTCTGACCTTTCCAGTGCTCTGTAGGATGGTGGTCCTGGTCCTCCACACCCGCTCCCTGCTGACTATGTCCCTGGTCACGTCCACCTCGGCGTCCACAAAGCTCCTCTGCTTCAGTGTGATATCCTCATCCAGGTCTGTCTTGATGGTGGAGCGCTTCTTGGCCATAATCTTGGCTTTGATGGCGGCGATCTTCTCCACGGACATGGCCTCGGACAGTGACCTGGGGGCAGAGGTGATCTCCATTATCCCTTATTCCACCAGCTACGCTGACAGAACACATGAATAATTAGATGGGTGCCTACATTTGTCCTATTTTACACATGTACAAGTGTATATTATATGCATGTGTGAATTGGAAATGTGTTCGTTTTTTTGTTGCATTTCCCACCTCCCTGAGATGATAATTTAGTGGGGAGGGAAACCAATATAGAAAAAAAAACTAATAAAAAACTACGCTGCCTCGAGTAGAAATTAGTGTTCGGGGTTGATTGAGAAGCAAATTTAAATAATGCAGTGTTTAGTGAATAAGGCAAGGTTCCTGGTTTGTATTTATGCCAGCCTGCTCTCATTGGGATACCTTAGCTTCTTAAAAACCTGTGTAGCAACGGTGAATGGCTTCATGATAATGGCCCACATTTTGTAACATAGGACGTTCAATGACAGTACCTTCATACCCATCCCAACGCTAGTCATAAGACTGGTCTGCTCAAGGCGACAGCAGATTATAAACATTACTAGGTTACTTTCATCCATCGCGTAGGACCTATATTTTTGGTTTATTGTGTTTTGGTATTTTTAAACAAATCTATACTCTCAATTCAGCTTGATGCTGCCAGTTGCATTATGTTGTTGAACCGTAAAAATAAATAATAAAAGCGACTGGACGATGGAAGGGTGTAGGCACCTCATACCTGATCTGGTCAGTTTGCACTATGCCCTCTTTGTGGCCCTCCAGTCTAGCAGCCAGACGCTCCTTGTCCAGTCGCACTCGTTCCTCATCCTAGATAACAGAATGTGTTAGAATGGTAAAATGCTCCATATGATGAAAGATAATCATGCATTACATTTCTGCAGGGATCATATTCTCAAAATGTATGAATTCACTGTACTGTAAATTGCTTTGGATAAAATTGTCTTTAACATGCAAGTTCTGGCATCTTGTTAAACAGGATACCTATAGAGAATTCCATTAGAGCTGAGGAGAACGTTCTATAAAGAACTGAGCTGAGGAGAACGTTCTATAAAGAACTGAGCTGAGGAGTCTGAATGGCGCCGGTCAAAGATATTACATACCTCAATCCTGGGTTTTTTGGCTTCAGATGACACCTCATCTGCTGCTCGTTTGACTGATGCAATAAAGAATTAATTAGCCAACTTGGGCAAAATTAGGCAATACCTTTCCAATTCTAATCTGAACAATATCTAAAATGACTCTCACCAAGCTGATTGCATGTACAACACAGGCCAATGGTGAACAAAATAGTATATTAGGCCTTACAGCATGGACTGTTGATATATCCGTTTCAAGGGAACACATTTTCTAATATACATGGATTAAATCATTGAAATCAATGGAAGAGTTGTCATATTCAAAATGCTAAAACTACCTTGCGTTGGCCTTTGCAAACCAATCTCTATGGGGGCACTTCTGTCGATACTTGTCGAAGTAGCTGTGAAGAGAAATCAAAATGGAAATTGCTTTAGTACAATAATTTCAATTGAATCAACGAGCGTGCATTAAATTCACGGTGTTAAATCTGATTTGGTTTCAATTAATACTTACAACTTTCCCCATTGAGATAGGACAGCAAGCCCTTTCTATCAGGTCTTCTGACAACCGGAATGTTCTCTGTCTTAGGGGGTGATCAGAATACTTATGTAATTCACAATGAAATACAACACAATTTACCAAGGTCACAACAACGCCTCTGGCAATGACAATCAATAGACCACTGGCAACACTAAGACAGAACATCCATGACACATGGCAGCAGTATTCACCTAACTCTATACAACTCTCACTTGCAGTGAGGACATTAAGTCTACTTACTGCAGCCCTTCGCACGTAGGATGGATGAGGGAGATGCACATTGTTGAGCAGGAACAAAATGGAGTCCAGGGTGTAGTACTCCTTAGGCTGACCCTCCTTTCCAGTTCTGAAAATCATTACATTCAGCTTTAGCGTTGCAAAATTCAACTAACTTTTCCAAAATTCCTAGGTTTTCCAGAAATGTTTGTTAGAAGATTCACAGAATAAACATGAATTCAGAATCCTTCAACCAGGATTTCTGGAAAAGCAGGGAATGTTGGGAAAGTTAAAAGAATTTTGCAACACTAGTCAGCGTTGACCAGTAGTTTTGCCCATTGTCTACAGTTCTTTCAGCAAAATCCAGATGCCCTCTTGTGGAACTAATCTGGAATTTAGTCACACTGCATGCATTAATAGTGAAGGCTTAGATAAATAGTTTAAATCCTGTATTTTGTTAATTACGTTACACACAAATAGTGACCAGCTGTGACGACTATGTCACAGCTTTTCAATGACACCTCCAACTGGTCCAACTTGTCGGGTTAAAATGAGGTTGTCCAACTATTTAATGTCATACATTAAAACGACTGCTTGTTCTGCAAAAACCAGGAAATACTTAACTAGCTAGCTAGCTGACACAGAACATCAAAGTAATGTCTAGCTGGCAAGCTAGAAATGTAAAAACATGGTGACAGGTACGGTCACCTGAGAAAATCAATAATAGCGAACGTTAGTTGCAATACTGTAACTTAACTACCGCGGGTTTGCAAGCATGACAGCTGGCTTATGACAACGTTGCCTGGGTAGTGGCTTTTATACAAAGCAATTAACGTTAGATAGTTAGCTAGCGTGCTAGTTAAACCCCCCCAAAACTAACAATAAAATGATAACTGCATTTGCTATCTTTCGGTGCAAATAGTAGCTAGCACCTTTTAAAAGCGGCAAGAAAAGTTTGGGCATCAACAACCTTATCTCGCTAACATTAACGTTAGCTATTAACGTTACTAGCTAGCCTAGCTACAACAGGCCGATTGAAGCGAGTAATTTACCAATTTATAAGCAAATTTAACATACCCCCAAATGACATAGTTAGTCTTGACATTTTTGGGCCAAGAGAACTCTCCAAAGATAACTTCGTCTCCTTTGGCGACGATTTCTTTTTTCTGGATGTTGTATTGGCGAAGAACACTCAACACGTCCGCCATCTTCACTTGTCTTCATGTAACTAGCGAGGGTGAGTGCAAGGCCCCCAGTCACCTATCAACAGAATGCAATGTGGTCTCACAGAATGCCTGATCCCAATTTCCAGTTGTATTTGTGTTCAGTGTGTCAATGGATAGGTCTATTCTGAACACAAATTGCAGTACATTTCAGTTTTTATTTTATTATAATATCTGTTCTCCATATATAAAATGCATAAATGTATCATGATTCATTCATGGCCATTATGGCTCAAAACAATTTGAATTCCCTTCTATAGCCATAAAATACTTGCTTGCCTTCTCTGTAAAAGGTACATTTTGTAAAGTAAATACACACATAAAAAAATGTCCATGAAACACTTTATTAAGGTTTGTATTGACACTATGGCTAATGTAAATGGCATGCAACACGAACTGAAATCACCTTTCAGTTGAAAGAGAAAATGGATTAGTCATGGGACAGTAAGGCCTATATTTATAATTTATTCAGTTCAACTTTCTCTATCAATATGGACTGTGGCCATTCTATCTCCACCTGTCAATGTGCCCCACTGTATTCTCTACTATTGCAACTGACTCCAACGTATTATTACCTCAGAATTAATGCATTATTAGAGTCTAGAGCATTTTCAAATGTAGCATGTTTTGTTAACTACGTTCGAACCGATGTCCTCAAAGATGGGCTTCTATCTCAACTCATGGGGTTGGAACCAACTCGAGAACTGGTGGGGCCTTTTAATAGACTGACATATTTTGTGCCATACTTTTATATTGGATCATATGAAATCAACACAAAGTAAAAAGGTTTTTAGAAATCAGTTACCAGGTCTGAATTTGTTTTTTGTGTGTCTAAATTAGGGTTGATCTGAAATGACAGAAGACAGAAAATAATAATTCAATAAACCACAGTTAATACTTTCCACTTCCGCTATGTCAGCGTCAGCCATCATTCTCCCATTGAATTGACTGCTAAAAGGTAAAGCATCTTCAGTATTATCCCATTTTATTTATTCAATATTTGAAGAATAAAGCATTTTAAATATCTACAGTGTTACACAAGTATGACAGAAAGGTACATTCAGTGGGATCTATTACAAAGGAAAAGTAGCTAGTGAGTTTCTATGGAACATTAGTAAGTATTTGTATAACTGACATTCTATCATTAGTGCTTGTTTATCATAAACCTCCGACACTGGAATACGTTTAATGTGCGCCTAGCAGCTTCAGTCTTCACACTACTAAATGGCCTTGTTTTGACCTTCAACAACATGATACAGCAATAGAAAAAGCCATTGGTAATGCATAAAATCAATAGATTCCAGGGTCGTGATCATTAGGCACCAAATAGAAAAGCAGTTGAAACAGGGAGGGACTTCCTGCACTTGTCCAATAAGAAACGTTAATTTTAAATTTTCCATTGTACAAGATTTTAAAACCTTTTCGAACGTCTGCCCTAATGAACACGACCCAGGGAATAAACCAATTTTGCAGGTTTGCCAAAAACTGCCAGTGACAATGACGACAGTCACTCCCTTATCTCTTGGCGTCAAATACTTCCTCGTTTTGACTTGTGACAAAGCAAAATAAACTAAATGGATTCGCATGTTACATGTTTAAGTGCACCAAGTCAATTCTATTATGCGTTTGACCTATTTAAAAAAAACTAAAAAATATATACTGCAATCAAACCAAATAAGTTGGTTAGTGTTCTATATAGTGATTAGACCAATTGAAGAAGACAAAAGGGACAAGGGGAGGCAGGTTGCCTAGCGGTTAAGCACATTGGGCTAGTAACCAAAAGGTCACTGGTTTGAATCCCTGAACAGACTAAGTGAAATATCTGTTGATTTGCTCCTGTAAGTCACACAGGATAAGTGAGTTTGCTAAATGATGAAAAATGGACAGATTTAAAAAAGGGCTCCACGTTCACATCAAACTTGCTATAACATAGCAAAGGAGATTGGTGGCACCTTAATTGGGGTGGACAGGCGTGTAGTAATAACTGGAGTGTAAACAGTGAAATGGTATCAAACGGTGTTCCAGACATTATTTTGAGCCATCCTCCAGTGGTAGATGTATACAGGGATTCCTTCTTACATAAACCCCCCTATTTATTTGGACGGTGAAGCTAAAACTTTGAATTTTGGCTCTATACTCCAGCATTTTGGATTTGAGCTCAAATATTAGATATGAGGTGTATTTATTTGATTTATTTAACTAGGTAAGTCAGTTAAGAACTCATTATTATTTGCAACGACGGCCTACACCGGCCAAACTCTAACCCAGACGACGCTGGGACAATTGTGCACCGCCGGCTGTGATACAGCCTGGAATCTAACCAGGGTCTGTAGTGACAGCTCTAGCACGGAGAGGCTGTGCCACTCGGGAGCCCAAAAAGTACAGATGTCACTTTTTATTTGAGAGTATTTTCCTCTGTTTTACTGGTTAGAAATGAAAGCACATTATGCATCAGACCCCCAAGACATGCTAACCTCTCAACGTGACCAATAGGGAGACCGTATCATTTTTTTGTGGTCATATTTATGATAAATTGAAGAAATCGTTATTGTAAATATCAACTTTAAAAAATAAAATAAAAATCCCCGTCGTTTCAAGCCACATCCATTTCAAGGTATTTCCACCAATTCTCTCCATATTTTTCTTTCTCGTCTTTGCACTGTCCAGAATCTGTTCTCAGATCAGGTCCAGGGCTAGGTTACGGATGACCTCTATGGCTCCCAGGTCAAAGCCGCAGAGGTCCAGCATGCCCCTGTCCTCGGCGGGGTCAGCGATGGATAGGCCGTTGGAGGTCAACCCACACACCATAAGTTTGGAGAAGATACCCATTTTCTAGCAAAAACAAAACACAACCGAGACTCTTTTATATTCATATACTGTGCATACTGTCTATTCAAACCATTATATATACACACAGTGCCTTTGGAAAGTATTCAGACCCCTTGGCTTTTTCCACATTTTGATACGTTACAGCCTTATAGTAAAATGTATTAAATTAAATATTTTCCTCAATCTACAAGACACTCCGTAATGATAAAGCAAAAACAGATGTAGAAATGTATTACAAAAAAAAAAAACACTGTGTTTACATAAGTATTCAGACACTTTGCTATGAGACTCAAAATTGAGCTCAGGTGCATCCAGTTTCCATTGATCTTTCTTGAGATGCACTCCAATCAAGTTGAAGAAACACATGTGGTAAATTCACACCTGCATATACACTGCCTTGCAAAAGTATTCACCCCCTTGGCGTTTTTCCTATTTTGTAATTTAAATGGATTTTTATTTGGATTTCATGTAATGGACATACACAAAATACCTGTGGATGAATTTCAAGGGATAGCATCAAAATAGCTGTGAAGACTTAAGGCTGTAATCAGTGCCAGAGGTGCGTCAACAAAGTACTGAGTAAAGGGTCTGAATACTTACGTAAATATGATATTTAGAATAAATTAGCAAACAGTCCTACAAACATGTTTTGCTTTGTCATTATGAGGTATTGTGTGTAGATTGAGGGCAAAAAGACAATTTAATCAATTTTAGATTAAGGCTGTGACGTAACAAAATGTGGACAAAGTCAAGGGTTCTGAATACTTTCCAAACGCACTGAACCAATCAAACATTTGGACACACCTACTCATTCAAGGGTTTTACTTTTCTTTTTACTATTTTCGACACTGTCTAATAATATTGAACATCAAAACTATGAAATAACAAACATGGAATCGTGTAGTAACCAAAAAAAAAAGTGTTAAACAAATCTAAATATATTGTAGATTCTTCAAAGTAGCCACCTTTTGACTTGATGACAGCTGTGCACACACTTAACTAGCTTCATGAGGTCGCCACCTGGAATGCATTTAACAGGTGTGCAAGGTTAAAAGTTAATTTGTGGAATTTCTATCCTTCTTAACGCATTTGAGACAATCAGCTGTGTTGTGACAAGGTAGGGTTGGTATACAGAAGATAGAACCTACTTGGCAAAAGACCAAGTTCTTATTATGACAAGAACTTCTCAAATAAGCAAAGAGAAATGACAGTCCATCATTACTTTAAGACATGAAGGTCAGTCAAAATGGAACATTTCAAGAACTTTGAAAGTTTCTTCAAGTGCAGTCGCAAAAACCATCAAGCGCTATGATGAAACTGGCTCTCATGAGGACCGCCACAGGAAAAGAAGACCCAGAGTTACATCTGCTGCAGAGGATAAGTTCATTAGAATTTGCAGCCCAAATAAATGCTTCAGCGTTCAAGTAACAGACACATCTCAACTTCAACTGTTCAGAGGAAACTGCGTGAATCAGGCCTTCATGGTCAAATTGCAGCAAAGAAACCATTACTAAAGGACTCCAATAAAAAGAAGAGACTCGCCTGGGCCAAGAAACACGAGCAATAGATATTAGACCGGTGAAAATCTGTCCTTTGGTCTGACAAGTCCAAATTGTCCAAAAGACACTGCCGTGTCTTTCTGAGATGCAGAGCAGGTGAACGCATGATCTCCGCATGTGTGGTTCCCACCGTGAAGCATGGAGATGGTGGTATGATGGTGCTTTGCTGGTGACATGGTCTGATTTATTTAGAATTCAAGGCACACTTAACCAGCATGGCTACCACAGCATTCTGCAGCGATACACCATCCCATCTGGTTTGCGCTTAGTGGGACTATAATTTGTTTTTCAACAGGACAATGACGCAAAACATACCTCCAGGCTGTGTAAGAGCTATCTCACCAGAAGGAGAGTGATGGATTGTGATTATCAGATGACCTGGCCTCCACAATCACCGACCTCAACCCAATTGAGATGATTTGGGATGAGTTGGACTGCAGAGTGGAGGAAAAGTAGCCAACAAGTGCTCGGCATACGTGGGAACTCCTTCAAGACTGTTGGATAAGCATTCCAGGTGAAGCTGGTTGAGCGAATGCAAGAGTGTGAAAAAGCTGTTAACAAGGCAAAGGATGGCTACTTTGTTGAAACTTTTTTGTTTAGTACATGATTCCATGTGTGTTATTTCATCATTTGTCTTCACTGTTTTTCTACAATGTAGAAAATAGTCAAAAATAAAAACCCTTGAATGAGTAGGTGTCCAAACTTTTGACTGGTACATATATTTATATTCCAGACTCTGACTAGGCTTGGGCAATATACCATTCATTTTATTTTTTATTTCACGTTTTTTCAACCAGGTAGCCTAGTTGAGAACAAGTTCTCATTTACAAATGACTACAACACAAATAATACAATAGAAAAAGTCTATATACAGTGAGTGCAAATGAGGTATGATAAGGGAGGTAAGGCTAAAATAGGCCATGGTGGCAAAGTAATTACAATATAGCAATTAAACACTGGAATGGTAGATGTGCAGAAGATGAATGTGCAAGTAGAGTTACTGTGGTGCAAAGGAGCAAGATAAATAGATAAATATAGTATGGGGATGAGGTAGTTGGATGGGCGATTTAAAGATGGGCTATGTACAGGTACAGTGATCTGTGAGCTGCTCTGACAGCTGGTGCTTAAAGCTAGTGAGGGAGATATGAGTCTCCAGCTTCAGTGATTTTTGCAGTTCGTTCCAGTCATTGGCAGCAGAGAACTGGAAGGAAAGGCGGCCAAAGGAAGAATTAGCTTTGGGGGTGACCAGTGAAATATACCTGCTGCTACGGGTGGGTGCTGCTATGGTGACCAGTGAGCTGAGATAAGGCGGGGCTTTACCTAGCAGAGACTTGTAGATGACCTGGAGCCAGTGGGTTTGGCGGCGAGTGTGAAGCAAGGGCCAGCCAACGAGAGAGCGTACAGGTTGCAGTGGTGGGTAGTATATGGGGCTTTGGTGACAAAACGGATGACACTGTGATAGACTGCTTCCAATTTGCTGAGTAGTGTTGGAGGCTATGACATCGCCGAAGTCGAGGATCGGTAGGATGGTCAGTTTTACGAGGGTATGTTTGGCAGCATGAGTGAAGGATGCTTTGTTGCGAAATAGGAAGCCACTTCTAGATTTCATTTTGGATTGGAGATGCTTAATGTGAGTCTGGAAGGAGAGTTTACAGTCTAACCAGACACCTAGGTATTTGTAGTTGTCCACATATTCTAAGTCAGAACCGTCCAGAGTAGTGATGCTGGACTGCGGGCAGGTGCGGGCAGCGATCGGTTGAAGAGCATGCATTTAGTTTTACTTGCATTTAAGAGCAGTTGGAGGCCACGGAAGGAGAGATGTATGGCATTGAAGCTTGTCTGGAGGTTAGTTAACACAGTGTCCAAAGAAGGGCCAGAGGTATACAGAATAGTGTCGTTTGCGTAGAGGTGGATCAGAGAAGCACCAGCAGCAAGAGCAACATCATTGATGTATACAGAGAAGAGAGTCGGCCCGAGATTTGAAACCTGTGGCACCCCCATAGAGACTGCCAGAGGTCCGGACAACAGGCCCTCCAATTTGACACAATGAACTCTGTCTGAGAAGTAGTTGGTGAACCAGGCGAGGCAGTCATTTGAGAAACCAAGGCTGTTGAGAATGTGGTGATTGACAGAGTCGAAGCCCTTGGCCAGGTCGATGAATACGGCTGCACAGTAATGTCTCATATCGATGGCGGTTATGATATCGTTTAGGACCTTGAGAGTGGCTGAGGTGCACCCATGACCAGCACGGAAACCAGATTGCATAGGCGAGAAGGTACGGTGGGATTCGAAATGGTCTGTAATCAGTTTGTTAAATTGGCTTTCGAAGACCTTAGAAAGGCAGGGTAGGATAGATATAGGTCTGTAGCAGTTTGGGTCTAGAGTCTCTCCCCCTTTGAAGAGGGGGATGACCGCGGCAGCTTTCCAATCTTTGGGAATCTCAGACGATACGAAAGATAGGTTGAACAGGCTACTTAATTTGACATGATTAAGACCGATCAGAGCATACAATATTTGCGGATGTGTCATGCCATGTTCGCCACTACAGTGTTGTAGTTCCACGTAACGACATACAATAGAATGATATAATAATGAGGCTGTATATCTATGCAACCAAACAAATAAGGAGTTAAAGAGGGGAGGGACAGTGGTACACTACAGAAGTGTCTTACATGTCTGTACATCCTCAGACACTCCGTTGGATTGACCTCGCCGTGCCAGCAGGCACTGTTGGTGAATATGAGGAACATGTCCACAGTGATCCTCTTCTCCGAGGCCCACAGGATGGGGAGAGCGCAGTCTGTATAACCACTGGGGATCTGTGAACAGGTGGTTGACACAGGGAGTCAGCTATGAACACGACACACAGTCATTCAAATTTTACAACCTCATATTTTATCTGAGAAATTGATAATGTTCAGTAGGGCCCAGCGTAACAAAACGGAAATGAGCTTTTCTTATTGCCTTTCAGTGAACTTTTAGAACTTTGGCAAGAAAATAAAAAAATTTCCAAGTAAGCTTTCTGTTAAAAAGAAAGTTTGTCATTCAGAGGTGCATAGTTTGCAGAGAGACACTTCTTGTTTCCATACCTTGACCAGCTCGGTTGCTACTTGTCGAAGAGACATGCCTTCAGTGATGGTGCAAGGAACTATAGCTCCTTCAGAGTAGGCCATAACCTGTGTCTCTGCCTCCGTCCGCGCAAAAACCTATAACATAGATACAACCAACTTAGAACACAATGCTGAAATAGTCCCTCTCTAAGATGCCAGGAATTATTATCATTCAAATGTAAAAATGACAAGTCCTCATTACAAAGCACGCATGCAATGCCTGTGCTCTCTTGAGATGGGGGGGGGGGAACTTGGCAGGAATCCATAGAACGTGTCAACAGACCCTTTTCCTTGACTATACCTTCCTCCAGAGACCGTCTTCCAATTGTTAGAGACACCGCTTTGAAACACAGCTGCAAACTACTACCGTAGTCATTTAGCCTTGTTTAGGAGTACCCGCTCATAGTGTGTTGACTCACCATGGTCATGGCTGCAGCCGCTACAGCTGTGCTGACGGAGGTCCCCTTAACGATGCTGCTCAGTGATGTGCTAATGTCCACCGCCACCACAAAGCACTTCCCCGCCGGCTCCACGTTCTCAGGAAAGGAACACAAGTGAAGTGAAGTGGCAGGTTGCCTAACGCTTAACAGTAACCCGGTCCAGTAACCCGAAAAAGGTTGCTGGTTCAATCCAGAGTCGGCTAGGTTAAACATCTGTCAATGTGCCCTTGAGCAAGGCACTTAACCCTAATTACTTCTGTAAGTCGCTCTGGATAAGAGCATCTGCTAAATGACTAAAATGTAATGAAAAAAACAAAACATGCAACAGTAAACATGTCGTCCCTCAAGAATGATGCATCCCAATTAAGATATTGTGTGTCACTAACACGTTTCAGTTAATTACTATAGCTCCCACCTTGGGCCAATCAGTGTCATTTTGAAAAACCCGGATCTCTATGGCACTACGCATCATTCACCAAGTTTCTTAAAAATTGGGCCAGTGCCATCAGATATCGTGTGCGACAAACGTATCCATTTCATTGTGGGGGACAATTAACGTTTCGCATTTGTGAACACGACTCTGTGAGTAGTGCTGTTACGGTGACCGCTTTACAGCCACACAGACGGTGACGAGTAACGACCGCAGTCAAATTCCATGTGACCATTTAGTCACGGTAACTAAGGTTCTCCAAGCTCTGATGCTGTTAATGGTCCTTAGTAGCCGACTCAGCACTCTATTGTCCCTCTAATCACTGTGACATCAATGCAAAAGTGATCGAAAATCAAACACTTCATGAGATCCCATAGCCCCATAGGCAATTGCGTGAGAAAACAGTTGATTGCCTCTATTAAAAAGAGGATCCCATCATCTTTCTATAGGCTAGGCCTACTATATTTATTTCCTAACACTAAACACATCGCTTCGCTTTACAACAAGAGTATAGCATACCTGGCTGGCATGAAAATTAACCACGGGAAAAGCGTCCACCATTTGCAAATTAAGTGCATAGATGATACATTTTCCCCCCCAGCATCTGTTACCGAGACAGGTGCATGATAACGGTCACTTCTAAAACTAAACAATTTTCACACAGAGTGCATTCGAAAGTATTCAGACCCCTTGACTTTTTCATATTTTGTTACGTTACGGCCTTATTCTAATATTGATTAAATTGTTTACCCTCCTTAAAACTACACACAATACCCCATAATGACAAAGCAAATTGTATTTTTTTTTTCTGCAAAAATATAAATGTACATACAGTTGAAGTCGAACGTTTACATACACCTTAGCCAAATACATTTAAACTCAGTATTTCACAATTCCTGACATTTAATCCTAGTAAAAATTCCCTGTCTTAGGTCAGTTAGGATCGCCACTTTATTTTAAGAATGTGAAATGTCAGGATAATAGTGGGAGAATGATTTATTTCAGCTTTCATTTCTTTCATCACATTCCCAGTGGGTCAGAGGTTTACATACACTCAATTCGTATTTGGTAGAATTGCCTTTAAATTGTTTAACTTGGGTCAAACATTTTGGGTAGCCTTCCACAAGCTTCCCACAATAAGTTGGGTGAATTTTGGCCCATTCCTCCTGACAGAGCTGGTGTAACGGAGTCAGGTTTGTAGGCCTCCTTGCTCTCACACGCTTTTTCAGTTCTGCCCACAAATATTCTATGGGATTGAGGTCAAGGCTTTGTGATGGCCACTCCAATACCTTGACTTTGTTGTCCTTAAGCCATTTTGCCACAACTTTGGAAGTATGCTTGGGGTCATTGTCCATTTGGAAGACCCATTTGTGAACCAAGCTTTAACTTCCTGACTGATGTGTTGAGATGTTGCTTCAATATATACACATAATTCTCCTCCCTCATGATGCCATCTATTTTGTGAAGTGCACCAGTCCCTCTTGCAGCAAAGCACCCCCACAACATGATGCTGCCACCCCCGTGCTTCACGGTTGGGATGGTGTTCTTCGGCTTGCAAGCCTCCCCCTTTTTCCTCCAAACATAACGATGGTCATTATGGCCAAACAGTTCTATTTCTGTTTCATCAGAACAGAGGACATTTCTCCAAAAAGTACTATCTTTGTCCCCATGTGCAGTTGCATGCCATAGTTTGGCTTTTTTAATGGCGGTTTTGGAGCAGTGGCTTCTTCCTTGCTGAGCGGCCTTTCAGGTTATGTCGAAATAGGATTCGTTTTACTGTGGATTTTAGATGCTTTTGTACCCGTTTCCTCCAGCATCTTCACAAGGTCCTTTGCTGTTGTTCTGAGCTCAAATTCGAGTCTCATAGCAAAGGTGCTTATGTAAATAAGTTCTTTTTTTTTTTTTTTTGCAATACATTTGCAAAAATTTCTAAAAACCTGTTCTCGCTTTGTCATTATGGGGTATTGTGTGTAGATTGAGGAATTGTTTTGAAATAAATATTTGAATAAGGCTGTAATGAAACAAAATGTGGAAAAAGTCAAGGGGTCACGCAGCTGGGAATTATTATTATATTCCCACACAAGGGGGATGCCGCTGGGAAATTCCAGGCACTATAAAGTGCTTGTCAAATTGTGAAAGAGAGACTGATGAAGTGTTATGCTAAATATGTTTATGTTAATTAACAATTGCTTGACAATGACTGGCTGACAAAATTTCATGACCGCCCATAGCCCTCCCTATCTGTGATTATCTGTATATGCGACGCTCGACTTACTGTGAAACATTTGTAGAAAGCAGAGTCCAGCGCTTTTATGATGTCAAAGTTTGGTTCCCATTTCACTTTCCCCCGGTTGCCTTGGCCCCTTTTGTAGTTTTCCGAGGCTGTCAAGACGCTGAAAGGGTGGAGTTTTGCCTAAGACAACAATAAAACAGTTAGATAGATCCCTGGGAAAGCAGTATGTGAATGAATCCCAGTTGTCAGAAGGTGAGAGACAGTAGGTAGGTACACCTCACCTTCTTTAAAGCCGCCTCACTCTGGATCCTCTCGCACACCTCTGCCACGTCTGAGCTTCCTGGTTCCAGGACTTGGTCTGCGGTCATCTTACCCAGGGTCCTTAGCATTGACTCCATGGGCATCTCCTTTAACAATGCCTTCCATACCTGCAGTGGAGAAAAGGCATTATATATGACCAAAAAACTAAAATAATAAGGTTGTCTTAAGACCCTACACATGAAAAAGTGATAATTCCATCATGATAATTATATGGTGCTAATATTTCCCATTAATATGGCATTGAGACATAGAACTGGATGTAAAAAAAACAGCTAGGAGTGTGGCTAAGAGTAGGCTAGTGGTCTAAGAGTAGGCTAGTGGGCTTAGAGTAGGCTAGTGGGCTTAGAGTAGGCTAGTGGTCTAAGAGTAGGCTAGTGGTCTAAGAGTAGGCTAGTGGTCTAAGAGTAGGCTAGTGGTCTTAGAGTAGGCTAGTGGTCTAAGAGTAGGCTAGTGGTCTAAGAGTAGGCTAGTGGTCTAAGAGTAGGCTAGTGGTCTAAGAGTATGCTAGTGGTCTAAGAGTAGGCTAGTGGTCTAAGAGTAGGCTAGTGGTCTAAGAGTAGGCTAGTGGTCTTAGAGTAGGCTAGTGGTCTAAGAGTAGGCTAGTGGTCTAAGAGTAGGCTAGTGGTCTTAGAGTAGGCTAGTGGTCTAAGAGTAGGCTAGTGGTCTAAGAGTAGGCTAGTGGTCTTAGAGTAGGCTAGTGGTCTAAGAGTAAGCTAGTGGTCTAAGAGTAGGCTAGTGGTCTAAGCCGCAGGCCCCAGCCTACATATACTCCCGCGCAATGGATTTGAATCTGTCACACTGCTATATTTCAGCACACTCTCTCCTCTATCTATCCTATCTATCACAGTTAATAAACCAAAAATGTGAGGAGTGGGACTACACTCTTTAAAATAAAAAGCTAGCAGTGGCGAGGACATCTCAACATCTGACCTACTTTAATTTGAGCGAAGTACACCTTTAAAAGAGTTGGTTAAAAACACATGTTGGTCGCTGCTCACCACTTTGGACTTCAGGTGGTCTGTCAGTAGTTGTTCCCACTCCAGACTATGCTCCTCTATTAGATGGCTGACCTCCATCTCGTCTGCACTGTGTTTGACCTTCTCAACCGCTTCCAGGTATGAGAGGACTTTGATCACCTCCTCCGAGTTCTCCTTGTCGGCGTACGCCCCCTGGACCTCCTTCCATCCTTTCATAACGTATTTACTGATCAACACGATCGCTGCAAGCACAGCAGAGTGGTCAGAGCATAATTCAGACAGAAGGAAAAAAAGCATTCAACCACGTCTCCTGATACCACCAATCACTTGTTACTTTAAAGGCTTTACTGAGATACTATTTTATTACTGATTTCAACCATGAGGATAACCCTTTTATTTAAAAAATGTCATCAACATACAAAAAAAACATTCTCCGTAGTCTAAATCTTGCACCATGTCCCTTGTATATTCATAATAGTGTTTGAGAGTGTGTACATTGTAAACCTCTTGCAGCTCACCTTCATTAGCAGGCTTGGCATGGGAGAGTCTCAGTAGATCCTGATGTGACCAGCCCTCTCTCGTTTTATACTTGGTCACCGCCAGAGCCAGACCCATGGCGTCCTGTTTGTTGTACCAATCCGACACCGCTTTCCTCAGGGCCCTTCCCCATATCCCGCACTGCATCCTCTCTTTCACCTCCTTCTTGTATTGGATGAAGGTGAAGAGGTGCTCGGGGGCCCGGCACACGTCACCCAGGGCTCGGAACGCCCCCTGTCTGGTATTCAGGTCCAAATGTTGGGAGCACACAGCTAAGGCGAACAGGGAAGGGTTGGCCCTGACTGGCCTGCCCTCCAGAGCCAGCCTTTTGACCTCCTCCACCACCTCGCAACCCCTGTCCTCCTGTAGCAGGGAGAGCAGAGCCAGGGCACTCTCCATGCCCAGCCGGTGCTCCTTGGTGTCATAGATGGCCATTTCTGAGCCGTAGCAGATGAAGCGGCGGAGCCTGGTCATATCTGTTACCTCCCATGGGTGCTCACCGTCGCCAACTGAGTTTTGGCCGTGGTCGTTGGCATCCTGTCCCGATGGCTCCATGTGATAGCTCCTCTAAACTGTCAGATGAATGGACAGGTAGGGACACAGATGTTTCAGCTGAAAGTAACACACTTTTTTGAATGAACAATTGCACTGGTTTGCTAGGGTGATCAGCAAACCAAGGTGAAGTTGATTTTATATTCACAGACATTCGCCAAAGCCATTTAAAAATCAATAACTAATTCACCATTTGTCACAGAATCATCAACTTAGATATGATTTATTCTATAAATGTCTAGCATACTTTTACAACCTATTGTTTTGCGGACAAATTCCAGTTTTGACTTGATATAAATAATTAAATTTGAAATATTGCATTTAAAGATGATTAAATCAGTGATTGTCACAAAAAAAAGTGAAAATATGCATTTATTTGAAAGAAATGTTCATTTCAAGTGCAATTTGTTCTATGTGAAGTTACACAATGTTTACATAAAGTTGTACGTTTACAATCTTCAAATGTATGCCAAATCAATGTTGCATTTTTAGTGCAACAGTTCCACATTTTAAAGTAGTTACAAGGAACAACAGTCATTTATTTACACGTCTCTAATTTATCAGCAAATAGGCCCCTTCCAATCATTTCCTATTTTGGCTTTGTTAAAGTCCTCCTTTGTCATCCCCAGACAAGCTGAATGGTACCATCTCCTGGGGGTAATAGATTCAACTGTTCAACACTTACAGCCAAACGTTTAATACGGGTATTCTCAGAACACATTCTGGAAATTCTATAGATACAGTGGTCATTTTATTAGGTACAACCCCCTATGCATCTGGAACACAGCGAATTTAAAACTGTTGATGAAACTGGGGAAGGAGATAAGACTGTTCCAAGTTTATAAGTCCATTTGGAGTTTATTACAGTCAGTACAAGAAAAACAGTTTTGAAACTTTTCTGAGTTACAAAAGACCATCAGACTGTGCTGTCATTTTGCACATTCTAAAGTTCAACCAAACAGTAACAGAATACCTGAATACTTCTCTGCAAGCTTTAGTGTCTAGCAAGCCATGACCACGGGACTTGGTGTATGTAGTAGCAATTTATTTTCGTGAATCTGGTGGTGAACCTAATAAAGTGGCAACTAATCGTCGATATCACAAACAACTCCTTTTGAGCAGTGTCTGCCTGTTATACGTTTCATCAATGGGTATAATGGTCAATCTGATCCCCGAGGACCTCATAGGCTCACTTGGATGTATAGAGTTGGAGGTAAAGAAAAAAAGAATGAAACTAGGACATTTAAAAACACTGGCAGAATTCTTTCATCCACATCCATTCACATCCAATATGTATTTTAAAGTATAAATACCACTGTCTTTCTGGACGTATTAAAAGGTTTGCAAACAGTTCTTTCTGCAAGGAATGTGAGTTGAAAGGGATATGGTAATACTTATGTAGGTGACGTAGTTTCTCCACTGGTATAATGGGTATAATGTGGGGTAGTTGCATACCTCCCTGCTGAATTATGTAGAGCTGATTTGAGTCAGTTGATATTTTTTTGTTAAAAACCACATATTCACGTAGGCTTTGTGATAGTAGTTTGAGAGAGAAAGAGACCAAATAGCCTGTTGAAGTACTAGGTTTTAATGGTTCGTGCCAGTAGATTGCAGAGGGGTTCACATACAGTTCCGAGGCAAATCATAACGTAAACATTTAGCCTAAAAACAAAACATGTACCGTCCACTTCTTACACTAGCGTTGTGTATTGTTATCCACCCTCTGGTATATACATACACTACCGTTCAAAAGATTGGGGTCACTTAGAAATGTCCATGTTTTTTTAAGAAAAGCACATCGTTGTTCATTAAAATAACATCAATGATCCTTCATCAATGACTATTGTAGCTGGAAAAGACTGATTTTTAATTGAATATCTACATAGGCGTACAGAGGCCCATTATCAACAACCATCACTCATGTGTTCCAATGGCACCTTGTGTTAGCTAATCCAAGTTTATCATTTTAAAAGGCTAATTGATCATTAGAAAACTATTTTGCAATAATGTTAGCACAGCTGAAAACTGTTGTCCTGATTAAAGAAGCAATAAAACTGGCCTTCTTTAAACTAGTTGAGTATCTGGAGCATCAGCATTTGTGGGTTCGATTACAGGCTCAAAATAGCCAGAAACAAAGACCTTTCTTCTGAAACTGGTCAGTCTATTCTTGTTCTGAGAAATGAAGGCTATTCCATGCAAGAAATTGCCAAAACACGGAAGATCTCGTACAACGCTGTGTACTCCTCCCTTCAGAGAACAGCGCAAACTGGCCCTAACCAGAATAGAAAGAGGAATGGGAGGCCCCGGTGCACAACTGAGCAAGGGGACAAGTACATTAGAGCGTCTAGTTTGAGAAACAGACTCCTCACAAGTCCTCAACTGGCAGCTTCAATAAATAATGCCCGCAAAACACCAGGCTCAACATCAACAGTGAAGAGCCGACTCCGGGATGCGGGCCTTCTAGGCAGAGCTGCAAAGAATAAGCCATATCTCTGTCTAGTGTCTGTTCTTTGCCCATCTTAATATTTTATTTTTATTGGCCAGTCTGAGAAATTGCTTTTTCTTTGCAACTCTGCGTAGAAGGCCAGCAGTCACCTCTTCACTGTTGAAAACAAGGACATTTCTAAGTGACCCCAAACTTTTGAACAGTAGTGTTTGTTATGGTTCACTCTTAGTTTTCCTTATCTCCACTGTGGAATGCCCATGTTGATCCTCTTGGTTGTCTTGGTCCTCTTGATCCATCCACCTGTCTTCTTTGTTAGTCAGGCCTGACCCCTTCTTCCCGTCGTTTTTCCTGTAATCTAATTTAATATGACTGAAGATGCAGAATGTTATACCAGGCCCCTTCTAATAGGGTAGAATACTCGTTAGAACTTTGACCACAAATCAAAAACTGGATTTTTTAAACTCAAAACAAAAGGTTGTAAAAGTATGCTTGACATTTATAGAATAAATCATATCTAGGTTGATGATTCGGTGACAAATGGTGAATTAGTTATTGATTAAAAAAATGTAAATGGCTTTTGGCGAATGTCTGTTGCACGCCATTGTTTGTTGTTACTACGCAAAAGCCTATTAGCTGACTTAGTGTAGACCTTGTATGGCTAGCCAGCTAATAACAGTCATACCGCTGTGAAACTAGCTACTGTAGACAACAACCAAATGCTATGCACGGCAGCTGCTTAATTTGGTTATGTCAGCTTATGTTGGCTAACACGTTAGTCAGTTACTACACTGTAGCCAGCCAGCACACAAACTAGCTGGCTGGCCACATTCCTAATAGATAACTACAAGCATCCATGGGGCATGACAACGATTTAAATTATCATTACAACAAACAAACAAAAACAGAAAAGCACCCAACTCGAGTCCCAGTCAGAGCGGTTCTGGATCAGTTTTGCTGCTCTTCTTGTAGCGCTGGTCCAGACGCTGGCCAGCAGATCCGACAACACTTTCATGTTTATATTATTAAATCACGGCAGACACCGCGCAAATGATGGCTTCGGGAAACGTACCTCAAACCAGGGGTGAGAAATGAGTTGTACTCCCCAGTTGTACCATTACTGTTAAACCAATAGGTTTAAAATAAATTCCCGTAATTTTCAAACTTCTAGTTTTAACAGTGGAGATAACGGGACAATTCGGAGTACAACACATTTCTTATCCCTGGATGGAGGTACAGTTTCCGAGCCGAGACATCGGCTCCGCGGGTCTTAACGAGCAACAGTCTGGAGGAAAACAAAATGTTCAATAACGTTTACCGGTATTTCTGGGGAAACGACAAAAAAGTTGTCAGCACTCCAGTAACATAGCTAGTGACTTTGGTGAGTAACGAAAAGAAAATGCATGCCAGTCACTAAACAAAATTGGGGAAAATAGAAAAGAGCAAACCGCACGTAACAACATTGACCAGAGTTAGTGATGTGGCTGCGATGATAGCTAGCTGTAGTTAGCCACACTGTTTGCACAGTATTATCTGTCCTAGCGATACGGACACATTTAGAAGAAAAAAATCGCTTTCTATTTTGAAGACAAAAACATCACATAGATTAGTTATTCCACTTACCACACACCCTGTGACTAGTTAATAACGTAGCTAATAGTTGATTTTTTATGGGCGTCACTGGGGGAACCCTACAGACCGATGAATATTACCGTTCTCCTAGCATCAGGATGTTATGCAGACCGCTAGGATCCCTTTTTGGGTGCGTTCGTAAATTCACTCTAATCAGAATTCAGAGCGCTGTCGTCTGAGTGTGACAGGGTGCCGAATAACTGATGAATTTATGAACGCGCAACACCCGTTGAATATGATCGATGTCAGTAAACGTCGGCAAAAAAAAAACTTCAATTGTTGCCAGCAGCACAGTTATAGTCACCAACACTATATAACAAGAACACAGCCTAAACAGCGCTGCTAGTGCGAGAACAATGGTCAGAGTGAGGTGTTCTCTCATTTATGTCTGGAAGTAGCTGGGTAGGTAGCCAACTTGAACCAGTTAAACTTGGGTGCTTGACTGCTGTTGTGAGGTCAGAACGCTCGGACAAACCCTCCTCGGCCAGAGCGTCCAGTGTGTGCTCTGAATTTATGAACGGACAATGAATGTACACACCTTGGCACGCCAGTGTGAATTTACGAACACACGCTTTATTTTCTCCTTCAAAATAAGAGTCCTTCTGCAAAGACACGCTAAAGTTTTGGAAAATCGTTTTTTTTTCTCCACAGCATTGTAATACATGGATAATTTGACATATATTTATATAAATACGTTTAATAAAATACAAATATATGCTGTTGGAATTACTCAAATTGACAAACTTAAATGCGAGCAGCATCCCACTCTGCATCCCACTGCTGGCTTGCTTCTGAAAGCTAAGCAGCGTTGGCCCTGGATGGAAGACCAGATGCTGCTGGAAGTAGTGTTGGAGGGCCAGTAGGAGGCACCCTTTGCTCTAGTCTAAAAAAATATCACAATGACCCAGGGCATTAATTGGGAACATTGCCCTGTATAAGGGTGCTGTCTTTCGAATGAGACGTTAAATGGGTGTCCTGACTCTCTGTGGTCACTAAAGATCCCATGGCACTTATTGTAAAAGTACGGTTGTCAACCATGGTGTCTTTGCTAAATTCCCAATCTGGCCTTCGTACCATCATGGCCACCTAATCATCCCCAGTTTACAATTGGCTCATTCATCCCCCTCCTCTCCCCTGTAACTATTCCTCAGATCGTTGCTGTAAATGAGAAGGTGTTCTCAGTCAACTTACCTGGTAAAATAAGGGTAAAATAAATAAATGGGTCTCGTGCTGAGCAACGGGTTGAATACAGAATACTGATGACTCCTTACTCCACACACACTATTCACTGCAATGCAAGACACTGCATATTAATGACATATTGGCTTATAAAGAAACTAACTATATTTGGTTAGTAGAGACCCTACTGAGTATTTCCCAGCCCACTTTAGCTGCGACAGGTAGAAAGCTTTTCGCTCTACAAGCCAATATGTATCCTTCTTACAATCTATTGTATTGCATTGGGGGCTATGGAGGGGGTGAAGAACAAAGTACTGCTGGGTATGTACGACACAGTCCCCCTCCAAAACTACACATATAAGGTTAGTAGAGACCCTACTGAGTATTTCCCACCCCACTTTAGCTGAGACAGGTAGAAATGTTCTCTCTACAGGCCAATATTCTTAACATATCAGTGTCAACATTGTATTTTTTCATTACTGATCTAAAAAAAAATGTTTTTATAACCATATATTTGTTTTCATAAATTACTGTTCTGTATTTTGTTGTTGGCACCATAAAAGTGGCAATTGATTAAACATGAATATTATTTGAATGAGTTATGCAATGTTTTTAAATGCAGGCTTTTATTTTTGATGGTTTTAGCATTACCATACTATTTGACGTCGTTGTCTGTGCTGCTGGCAGAATACGATTTATTCAAGGATAGTCTCGGACTACTATTCTGCTAGCTGCACTAACGATGACGTCACCTTCTTTATGTAATGAGAAACCTTCAAAATAAAAGTCCATATTTCAAGACGTTGCAAAGTGAAGACCTTGTTCAAAAGAAATTCAATTGTAATCAATGTCGATTTTAATAGGCTCATAAGCAAATGTAATAATTAATTTATAAAAAAATAAAATAAGATGAACATTATTTTGCTCGCTTCGAGGCAAGCAACACTGAGGCATGCATGAGAGCATCAACTGTTCCGGATGACCGTGTGATCACGCTCTCCGTAGCCGACGTGTGTAAGACCTTTAACCTGTTGCGACGAGCCATCCCGGATCCGGGATTGTGAATACAGCCTCAAGCTCATTACCATAACGCAACGTTAACTATTCATGAAAATCGCAAATGAAATGAAATCAATATGCTAGCTCTCAAGCTTAGCCTTTTGTTAACAACACTGTCATCTCAAATTTTCAAAATATGCTTCTCAACCATAGCAAAAACAAGCATTTGTGTAACAGTATTGATAGCTAGCGTAGCATTTAGCGTTAGCATTTATCAGGCAACATTTTCACAAAAACCATAAAAGCATTCAAATAAAATAATTTACCTTTGAAGAACTTCGGATGTTTTCAATGAGGAGACTCTCAGTTAGATAGCAAATGTTCAGTTTTTCCTGAAAGATTCTTTGTATAGGAGAAATCACTCCGTTTGGTACATCACGTTTGGCTACCAAAAAACCCAGAAAATTCAGTCATCAAAATGCCGAACTTTTTTCCAAATTAACTCCATAATATCGACTAAATGACTTAAATGTAAATGTAAATGAAACATGGCAAACGTTGTTTAGAATCAATCCTCAAGGTGTTTTTCACATATCTCTTCGATGATATATCGTTCGTGGAAGTGTGCTTTCCCCTCTGAATCCCATGGGAAAATGCCTGCAGCTGAAGATTACGCACCAATTTAGACAAAGGACACCGGGCGGACACCTGGTAAATGTAGTCTCTTATGGCCAATCTTCCAATGATATGCCTACAAACACGTCACAATGCTGCAGACACCTTGGGGAAAGGACAGAAAGGGCAGGCTCATTCCTGGCGCATTCACAGCCATATAAGGAGACAATGGAAAACAGAGCCTCAAAAATTCTGCTCATTTCCTGTTTGAAGTTTCATCTTGGTTTCGCCTGTAGCATCAGTTCTGTGGCACTCACAGATAATATCTTTGCAGTTTTGGAAACGTCAGAGTGTTTTCTTTCCAAAGCTGTCAATTATATGCATAGTCGAGCATCTTTTTGTGACAAAATATTGCGCTTAAAACGGGCACGTTTTTTTAATCCAATAATGAAATGGCGCCCCCATAGGTTGAAGAGGTTAAACAGGTCAACATACACAAGGCTATGGGGCCAGACGAATTACCAGGACGTGTGCTCCGGGCATGTGCTGACCAACTGGCAGGTGTCTTCACTGACATTTTCAACACGTCCCTGATTGAGTCTGTAATACCAACATGTTTCAAGCAGACCAACATAGTCCCTGTGCCCAAGAACACAAAGGCAACCTGCCTAAATGACTACAGACCCATAGCACTCACGTCCGTAGCCATTAAGTGCTTTGAAAGGTTGGTAATGGCTCACATCAACACCATTGTCCCAGAAACCCTAGACCCTCTCCAATTTGCATACCGCCCAAACAGATCCACAGATGATGCAATCTCTATTGCACTCCACACTGCCCTTTAACACCTGGACAAAAGGAACACTTATGTGAGAATGCTATTCATTGACTTTTTATTTTTATTTATTTTTTATTTCACCTTTATTTAACCAGGTAGGCTAGTTGAGAACAAGTTCTCATTTGCAACTGCGACCTGGCCAAGATAAAGCATAGCAGTGTGAACAGACAACACAGAGTTACACATGGAGTAAACAATTAACAAGTCAATAACACAGTAGGGAAAAAAAGGGAGTCTATATACATTGTGTGCAAAAGGCATGAGGAGGTAGGCGAATAATTACAATTTTGCAGATTAACACTGGAGTGATAAATGATCAGATGGTCATGTACAGGTAGAGATATTGGTGTGCAAAAGAGCAGAAAAGTAAATAAATAAAAACAGTATGGGGATGAGGTAGGTAAAAATGGGTGGGTTATTTACCGATAGACTATGTACAGCTGCAGCGATCGGTTAGCTGCTCAGATAGCAGATGTTTGAAGTTGGTGAGGGAGATAACAGACTACAGCTCATCACTAAGCTAAGGGTCCTGGGACTAAACACCTCCCTCTGCAACTGGATCCTGGACTTCCTGATGGGCCGCCCCCAGGTGGTGAGGGTAGGTAGCAACACATCTGCCACGCTGATCCTCAACACTGGAGCTCCCTAGGGGTGCGTGCTCAGTCCCCTCCTGTACTCCCTGTTCACCCACTACTGCATGGCCAGGCACGACTCCAACACCCTCATTAAGTTTGCAGATGACACAACAGTGGTAGGCCTGATCACCGACAACAATGAGACAGCCTATAGGGAGGAGGTCAGAGACCTGACCGTGTGATATATGGACAACAACCTCTCCCTCAACGTGATCAAAGACAAAGGAGATTATTGTGGACTACAGGAAAAGGAGGACCGAGCACTACAGGAAAAGACGGGGAGGTTGAAAATGTCAGCATGTTGACAATATTGCAGAGCACAAACTCAAACATTGTGAGAATTCTGTACAACTTCCATGTACCCGCTTTAAGTTACAATTTAACAGTGGCCATGTAGCCTACTGTGGATTTTTGATCATAATGCAGGGCTTGACTGTAAGGGTGCGTGCTGGTGGCAGGGAAGTCAGGCGCAGGAGAACGAACTTGGTATAAAACGGAGCAGTTTATTAAGTGCTCAAAATCTCTGAAAACCAAAATATACAAAATAATACAAGTGGATACAAAACCCGTCGCACACCAGTACATATCTGGCACATAGCTTACAAACAAACAATCACCGACAAGGACAATGAGGGGGAACAGAGGGTTACATACACAACATGTAATGAATGGGATTGGAAACAGGTGTGATACAAGACAAGACAAAACCAAAGGAAAATTAAACGAGGATCAGCGATGGCTAGAAGGTCGGCGACTTCGACTGCCGAACGCCGCCCGAACAAGGAGAGGGACCAACTCGTGACATTGACATGAACCTGTTTATCCACTTGTCCTTCAGACAAGGATGTGACTGAACATGTTGTTGCGTTGTTTGATGCAAGAAAACACTTTACAAAATAAAAAGCATTATTATTCCCATATCATTATTACAGAGAATCAGACAAATTATGCTACCTTCTGCCTATTGGCTACCTCGCATATTCAAGCCTGTGTCATAATACAACACTGCCCCTTTAAGACAAAAAACTATTTATCTGACTCACATTTCAATGATGTCTAGAAATCAGTGGAGGCGGGTGGGAGGAGCTATAGGAGGACAGGCTCATTGTAACGGTTGGAATGGAATAATTTTTGTTACGTCACAGCTTATTCATACATTTATTAAAGAAATGTTTTTCCTCATGAATCTACATACAATACACCTTAATGACAAAGTGAAAACATTTAGCAAATGTATTCAAAATAAAAACAGACCCTTTGCTATGAGACTCGAAATTGTGCTTCCATTTCCATTAATCATCCTTGAGATGTTTCTACAACTTGATTGGAGTCCACTGTGGTAAATTAAATTGATTGTTCATGCTTTGGAAAGGCTCACACCTGTCTATATGTAACTGATGTGAAATGGCTATCTAGTTAGCGGGGTGCGCGCTAATAGCGTTTCAATTGGTGAGGTCACTCGCTCTGAGACCTTGACGTAGTTGTTCCATTTTCTCCACAAGATTCGTGGGAGGCAGTTGTTGATGTGTGCAGAGGGTCCCTGGTTCGAGCCCAGGTAGGGGAGATTAGAGAGACGGAAGATAAACTGTTACATATATAAGATCCCACAGTTGACAGTGCATGTCGCAGCAAAAACTAAGCCATGAGGTCGAAGGAATTGTCCATAGAGCTCTGAGGCAGGATTGTGTCGAGGCACAGATCTGGGGAAGGGTCTGCAATGTTGAAGGTCCCCAAGAACACAGTGGCCTCCATCATCCTTAAATGGAAGAAGTTTGGAACCACCAAGACTCTTCCTAGAGCTGGCTGCCCGGCCAAACTGAACAATCGAAGGAGAAGATCCTCGGTCAGGGAGGTGACCAAGAACCTGATTGTCACTCTGACAGAGCTCCAGAGTTCCTCTGTGGAGATGGGAGAACCTTCCAGAAGGACAACCATCTCTGCAGCCCTCCACCAATCAGTTCTTCATGGTACAATGGACAGTCGGAAGCCACTCCTCAGTAGAGGGGACATGACAGCCCGCTCCTAAAGGACTTTCAGACCATGGGAAACAAGAATCTCTAGCCTGAAGAAACCAAGAATGAACTCTTTGGCCTGAATGCCAAGGAGGCAACCTGGCACCATCCCTACAGTGAAGAATGGTGGTGGCAGCATCATGCTGTGGGGATGATTTGGGGATGTTTTTCAGCGGCAGGGACTGGGAGACTAGTCAGGATTGAGGGAAAGATGAACGGAACAAAGTACAGAGAGATCTTTGATGAAAACCTGCTCCAGAGCGCTCAGGACCTCAGACCGGGGCGAAGGTTCACCTTCCAAAACGACAACGACCATAAGCACACAGTCAAGACAATGCCAGAGTGGCTTCGGGACAAGTCTCTGAATGTCCTTGAGTGGCCCAGCCAGAGCCCAGACTTGAACCCATCGCCATCCAACCTGACAGAGCTTGAGAGGATCTGCAGAGAAGAATGGGAGAAACTCCCCAAATACAGGTGTGCCAAGCTTGTAGCGTCATACCCAAGAAGACTCGTGGCTGTAATCACTTCAACAAAGGTGCTTCAACAAAGTACTGAGTAAAGGGTCTGAATGCTTATGTAAATGTGACATTTCAAGTTTTTTTTATTAGCAAAAATAAAAACTGTTTTGCTTTGTCATTTTGGGATATTGTATGCATATTGATGATGGGAACAAAATCATTTAATCAATTTTAGAATACGGCTGTAATGTGTAAAAATGTAGAAAACGTCAAGGGAATACTCCCTGAATGCACTGTACTTTGTTGACAAACATTGGAGTAAAACAAGCTTATGTTTTGGGGTCTGATGGGATATGACAGTTGAAATAAGCTAATGAGGTGTTTATAAGTTATATTATTCAAGACTCAATGGGTACAAATCATTAATTTATAAGTCCAAAAATGGATTTAGCAACTGCTGATTGCCCCATTAAAGTCCTAAATCAGCACAATATGAGGATGAAATACACTTTTCTCCACTTTTATACTTTACTAGGGGATTGATTGGAAAATATGGGTGTAGTAAATGACCAGCAACACTCTGTATTATTCAGTGTCCCATGAAATAACACCATATATAGTAGACCTTACTGAATACTCCCAACCCCTCTTCTACATCGTTACATAGAATATATATATTTGTCTCTCTAAGCCAATATGTAATTCATATGCAGTGTATTGTATTGCATTGAGTGGAGTCGTCACCACCAGCACTCTGCATATAAACTGTTACCCAGCACTATAGACCAATTTAAGTTTTGTAGACTCCATTGAGTCATTTCAATGACATATATTTGTATTTTATTAAAAGTGTATTTCTTTACATGTAGCCTACCCTATAGCTTATTAGATTTCATCATACCAGTACTGATGTACACTTTGTAAAGAAATGCTGGCATAAATAAAATAATATAAAAAATAAAACTATGTCAAATGATCAATTCATGTTTTAAAAAGTGGTTGCAATGCTGTGAAAAACAGTTGTCCTGCACTGGAGTGCAAAAAAAATCCATATTCCCAAAGTTTAGCATGTATTTGTAGGAGAACTCATCTACAAATAATAGTGAGTAGTTATTTTATGATGGAAGGTTCTTTGTAGATCAAGTCAGTCAGCTGTCGCCTGCACTGCCAGCTGCAATGTCGAACAGTGGTAATGATAACTAGACAAACTAAAGTGGTTGCTGGGACTGTGGGATAGCAGGGACTGTGAGATAGCAGGGACTGTAGGGTAGCAGGGACTGTGGCATAACAGGGACTGTAGGGTAGCAGGGACTGTGGGATAGCAGCAGCTGTGGGATAGCAGGGACTGTGGTGTAGCAGGGACTGTAGGATAGCAGGGACTGTGGGATAGCTGGGACTGTAGGATAGCGTGGACTGTGGGATAGCTGGGACTGTAGGATAGCAGGGACTGTGGGATAGCAGACACTGTGAGATAGCAGGGACTGTGGGATAGCAGACACTGAGATAGCAGGGACTGTGGGATAGCAGAGACTGTGAGCTAGCAGGGACTGTGGGATAGCAGAGACTGTGAGATAGCAGGGACTGTGGGATAGCAGAGACTGTGAGATAGCAGAGACTGTGAAATAGCAGAGACTGTGAGATAGCAGGGACTGTGAGATAGCAGATACTGTGAGATAGCAGAGACTGTCAGATAGCAGAGACTGTAAGATAGCAGAGACTGTGAGATAGCAGAGACTGTGAGATAGCAGAGACTGTGAGATAGCGGCAGCAGCTGTTGCGGATCACAACCAACTAAAAGGTGCATACACCGCCACCTACTGTACTGGAGTGCCAGTCACAGCCTCCCTATTCATCTCATTGTCTTAACTAGCCCTGTGTTTCCACCTATTGTTCTGGAATGTGAGGCCAGTCACAGCCTCACTATTCATCTCATTGTCTTAACTAGCCCTGTGTTTCCACCTATTGTTCTGGAATGTGAGGCCAGACACAGCCTCCCTATTCATCTCATTGTCTTAACTAGCCCTGTGTTTCCACCTACTGTTCTGGAATGTGAATTCATTACACGGACGGGGGAAATGGAAGACAAATTGCCCTACCAACTAACCCTACACCCATTAAAACCTCCCCACTATACCAACTAACCCTACACCCATTAAACCTCCCCACTATACCAACTAACCCTACACCCATTAAAACTCCCCACTATACCAACTAACCCTACACCCATTAAACCTCCCCACTATACCAACTAACCCTACACCCATTAAATCTACCCACTCTACCAACTAACCCTACACCCATTAAACCTCCCCACTATACCAACTAACCCTACACCCATTAAAACCTCCCCACTATACCAACTAACCCTACACCCATTAAACCTCCCCACTATACCAACTAACCCTACACCCATTAAACCTCCCCACTATACCAACTAACCCTACACCCATTAAACCTCCCCACTATACCAACTAACCCTACACCCATTAAAACCTCCCCACTATACCAACTAACCCTACACCCATTAAACCTCCCCACTATACCAACTAACCCTACACCCATTAAACCTCCTCACTATACCAACTAACCCTAAACCCATTAAACCTCCCCACTATACCAACTAACCCTACACCCATTAAACCTCCCCACTATACCAACTAACCCTACACCCATTAAACCTCCCCACTATACCAACTAACCCTACACCCATTAAACCTCCCCACTATACCAACTAACCCTACACCCATTAAACCTCCCCACTATACCAACTAACCCTACACCCATATTGTAGTATCTGGGGTGTGTTCAGCAGGATGCAACTTTTAGAATAAACATACCTCTCACCTGTAGAACAAGGAATTACGTTGGCTTTTTTTCATGGTATTTCTATCTGCAACTTTGGACAACATTTGGCTACTGAATGTGACCCATGATCAGAATGATTCTAAATTGGAAAAACTGTCTTAATATCAACCAGTTTGATTGGATCCTGGATTGCATAATAGGGGAATTACAGAATCAGGATCAATCATAACCAGATGCATAAATGAAAAAGAAAACTGGTCCTTAACTAAACTCAGATTCTGTCCTTGTAAACCCCACAGGCCCCACAAGACTCGTCTGAAGGTCCCCCTGTACCAGTTGAGAAAAATGAATGGAAGTACAGTATACTGTATATGGAGAATGTTTAGTGCTAAAAATAAGGGGTTTGTTACATCTGCGCCTACCACGCCCTCTACTGCTCATCCTGTGTCTCCCTAACCTGCCGCCACTCTCCCTCTCTCTCTCTCTCTCTCTCTCTCTGTGTGTGATTGTGTGGGCAGAGACAGGTGTGCTGGAGACAGAGCAGATCCCCACCAGCTGCAACCTGTTCCATAATCAAGACCTCTACAAATACTCAGCCCTGCCACTTTCACGCTGCCAGATCATAACCTTTGCTCAGTCAGTCTATGTTTTTAGCCGTTTGTTCCTGCTTAGATCCTGTTTTTGTGTTGTGCCTGTTTTCCCTTGCCTGACGCGGTTTTCCTCTCCGCTACAGTTCTGTCCGCTCTGACTCTGGTCCCTGTCTCCAGTCCCACGTCTCATCAGTCCAGCTACCCTGTCCTGGACCCCCCACTCTACTGCTTCCTTGGATTCCTCTCCGGACCTGCATACCCAGCCCCAACTCCCCTCGCTCCAGCCTCAGCACCTGGCTCCCTGCAACCCGCCCGAGCTTTCCCTGGCCTGCAACTCCCCTCGCTCCAGCCTCAGCACCTGGCTCCCTGCAACCCGCCCGAGCTTTCCCTGGCCTGCAACTCCCCTCGCTCCAGCCTCAGCACCTGGCTCCCTGCTACCCGCCCGAGCTTTCCCTGGCCTGCAACTCCCCTCGCTCCAGCCTCAGCACCTGGCTCCCTGCAACCCGCCCGAGCTTTCCCTGGCCTGCAACTCCCCTCGCTCCAACCTCAGCACCTGGCTCCCTGCTACCCGCCCGAGCTTTCCCTGGCCTGCAACTCCCCTCGCTCCAGCCTCAGCACCTGGCTCCCTGCTACCCGCCCGAGCTTTCCCTGGCCTGCAACTCCCCTCGCTCCAGCCTCAGCACCTGGCTCCCTGCTACCCGCCCGAGCTTTCCCTGGCCTGCAACTCCCCTCGCTCCAGCCTCAGCACCTGGCTCCCTGCTACCCGCCCGAGCTTTCCCTGGCCTGCAACTCCCCTCGCTCCAGCCTCAGCACCTGGCTCCCTGCAACCCGCCCAAACTTTCCCTGGCCTGCAACTCCCCTTGCTCCAGCCTCAGCACCTGGCTCCCTGCTACCCGCCCGAGCTTTCCCTGGCCTGCAACTCCCCTCGCTCCAACCTCAGCATCTGGCTCCCTGCTACCCGCCCGAGCTTTCCCTGGCCTGCAACTCCCCTCGCTCCAGCCTCAGCACCTGGCTCCCTGCAACCCGCCCGAGCTTTCCCTGGCCTGCAACTCTCCTCGCTCCAGCCTCAGCACCAGCACCTGGCTCCCTGCAACCCGCCCGAGCTTTCTCTGCCCTGCACCCCATCTTCCCCCTGTTTTTCAATAAATACATTGGTTACCTTATCCCAGTCTCCTCGTCTAAGTCTGCTCATGGGTTCACCCGCTCCGCGTAACAGGGTTAAATGCATGTAAAATAATAATAATAAAAAATCCTGATATTTTTTACTGTATATCTCTCAGCTATAGGACACACTTCAGAAGAATTTCCTTTGAAAAAATTTAGCGGGACTATCTGTTCCATGTAATGAATCTGTTATTCAATGTGATTGTATCGACTAATAGCAGTAAGCCCCCCCACAAAAACGTTTTTTTTGTGATATTTTTTGAATATTTCAAGGGGTCTTAAAATTCTAAATCAAATAGCAAAAGGATCCTTGGTTTGACCTTCTTAAAACAATTCCATATAGCTTAGTAGAACCCCTCTTATGGGTCAATTTCTCATACCACCAGAGGACAATGTTGACTAAAATATGGAAGGCAAACTGATTACCTTAACAGCGTGTTGTTATCTTCAAGCTGCCATCAGACTATATTCTTATAAATGGTATGTTTTAAGGAGAGTGGATTTTCCTCTCTCCTTACACAATGGGTTTTAAAGACAGAAACAGGAAGAGGACACACAGAGAGGACAGTTTTAGGACCGAAGGGGGACTATTTAGCACAGTGATCCGATTATTATCTGCTGCTTGATTTAAAATGTGTGCAATTAAAATGAATTGATACTGTAATGACTACTTAGTCAGCAAGCATGAATTGGCATTCGGTACTGCTAATACATACAAGAATAATACCATGGCATTTGCTTCATAATCAATAATCATTGTTTAAGGACCAAGAGGTTTTGTACAGTACATTTGTAGGTAGTAGCCTATGTATGAAATATACAACAATTTGCAGTCCGGTTGCAGTCTGAAATCAAATATAATTTTATTTGTCACATGCGGTGAATACAATAGGTGTAGACTTTACCGTGAAATGCTTACTTACTAGCCCTTTCCCAACAATGCAGAGTTAAAAAGTAAGAACATTTGCACACAAAAAAAATAGTAACACAAAATAAATGTGGTATGTCCTCTTGTGATATTCCTCTATAAATTATCTTTGATCCAAAAGCATTTACATATGCCGACTGGGAAGGTTGCAATTTAGTTATCAGTAATGGTCTTATGTCACTTTTGGGTGTGATAAATCTCTGAATAAGCAATGCTTTTGTCACTTCAAGATTAGACAACTGCAACTCTCTACTCTCCAGCTACCTGGACTAAATAAACTTGAGGTAGTGCTAAATCGGTCTGCTAGCATCTTGACTAGAACCCAAACATTTGATCCTACTACTCCAGTGTTAGCCTTTCCATCTAGCTTCCTGTTAAGGCAAGGGCGGATTTCAAGCTTTTACTGTTAACCTACAAAGCATTACATAAACTTGCTCCTACCTATCTTTACGATTTGGTCCTGCCTTACACACCTACACGTACGCTACAGTCACAAGACGCAGGCGTTCTTATTGTCCCTATAATTTCTAAGCAAACAGCTGAAGGCAGGGCTATCTCCTATAGAGCTCCATTTTTATGGAATGGTCTGCCGATCCATGTGAGAGGCGCAGACTCGCTCTCAACCTTTAAGTCTTTACTGAATACTCATCTCTTCAGTAGGTCCTATGGTTGACTGTAGTCTGGAACAAGGGGTGTGAAGATGAACGGCAAGGCATTGGAGTGACCCCTCCACTGGGATTCTCTGCCTCTGACCCTATTACGGGGGCTGAGTCACTGGCTTGTTAGTGCTCTCTCATGTTGTCCCTAGGAGGTGTGCATCACATCTTGCAAGGCTTTTTCTCTCGCTATACTCGTCTTGAGTGGGTTGAGTCACTGACGTGATCTTCCTGTCTGGTTTGGCGCCCCCCTCGGGCTCGTGCAGTGGGGGAGATCTTTGTGGGCTAGGCTCCGCCTTGTCTCAGGCTAGTTAGTTGGTGATCTGTTCAAATCCAATCAAATCAAATTGTATTGGTCACAAACATATATTTAGCAGATGTTATTGCGGGTGTAGCGAAATGCTTGTGTTTCTAGCTCAAACAGTACAGTAGTATTTAACAACTCACACCAATACACACAAATCTAAAAGTAAAAGAATGGAATTAAGGAATATATACATTTTAGGATGAGCATTGTCGGAAAGGCATTGACTAAAATACAGTAGAATACAGTATATACAGTATGTAAACATTACAGTGACTAGTGTTCCCATTATTAAATTGACCAGTGATTCCATGTCTATGTACATAAGGCAACAGCCTCTAAGGTGCAGGGTTGAGTAACCGGGTGGTAGCCGGGTAGTGATGGCTAATTAACAGTCTGATGGCCTTGAGATAGAAGCTGTTTTTCAGTCTCTCGGTCCCAGCTTTGATGCACCTGTACTGACCTCGCCTTCTGGATGATAGCAGGGTGAACAGGCCGTGGCTTGGGTGGTTGATGTCCTTCATGATCTTTTTGACCTTCTTGTGACATTGGGTATTGTAAGTGTCCTGGAGGGCAGATAGTGTGCCCCCGGCGATGTGTTGGGCAGACCGCACCACCCTTTGGAGAGCCCTGGGGTTGTGGGCAGTGCAGTTGCCGTACCAGGCCCAATAGGATGCTTTTAATTGTGCATCTGTAAAAGTTTGGGGCCAAGCCTAATTTCTTCAGCCTCCTGAGGTTGTGCCTTCTTCATCACACTGTGTGGGTGGACCATTTCAGATTGTCAGTGATGTGTCCAAGGAACTTGAAGCTTTTCACCTTCTCCACTGCAGTCCCGTCGATGTGGATAGGGGCGTGCTCCCTCTGCTGTCTCCTAAAGTCCATGATCAGCTCCTTCATTTTGTTGACGTTGAGGTTATTTTCCTGGTAACACTCCGCCAGGGCCCTCACCTGCTTCCTGTCTCCCTCTGGTGGTGTGGGGGCTGTGCTTTGGCAAAGTGGATGGGGTTATATCCTGCCTGGTTGGCCCTATCCGGGGGTATAGGGGGAGGGGGGAGTCTGTCCTGTTTGGTGTCATTCACCTGTCTTATCTGGCTTCCTGTGTGATCTTAAATATGCTCCCTCTAATTTTCCCATTTCTCTCTCTAGGACCATAACTCGGGACTACCTGGCCTTACTACTCCTCGCTTTCCCCATCTCCAGTCCACCTGGTTGTGCTGCTGATCCAAGTTTCTACTGTTCTGCCTGCGGCTATGGAACCCTGACCTGTTCACCAGACGTGCTACCTTGTCCCGGATCTGCTGTTTCGACCTTCTCTATCCCTCTCTCTCTCTGGACTGCACCTGCTGTTTCAACCTCTGAATGCTTGGCTATGAAAAGCCAACTGACATTTACTCCTGAGGCGCTGACCTGTTTCACCCTCTATAACCACTTTGATTATTATTTGACCGTGCTGGTCATCTATGAAGGTTTGAACATCTTGAAAAACAATCTGGCCTTAATGGCCGCGTACTCTTATAATCTCCACCCAGCACAGGTTTCTTCCTAGGTTTCTGCCTTTCAAGGGAGTTTTTCTAGCCACTTTCCTTCTGCATCGCTTGCTCTTTGGTGTTTTAGGCTGGGTTTCTGTGTAAGCACTTTGTGACATCTGCTGATGTTAAAAGGGCTCTATAAATACATTTGATGGATTGATTGAATCTCGGCTGCAATATCTGGCTATGATTGTGTTATCAGATGAGACCTTGCTGCAATGTTCAGTGTAGGTGGAGAGCCATGGTCGATGCCCTAACGCGTCACAGGGGGATGAAGAGGACTAAGGCCACACCCCGATTCTCTCCTCTCCTCCAGAAGGGTACTTGTACTTACACATGGGATTGATGTAATCATTGGCTGGAGGAATTTTCACATTGCTAAATCCATTAATATGTTTATTTTTTAAATGTACAATAAATCATTATAGCAACAAGCTGAATTACAAGTACAACTTACAATGGAATTATTAAATATTACAAGTTTACAAATATACATCACCATCAATATATACAAATAACAGACACTTGAAGTCAGTAGCGTTCGTCGGTTGTTTATCAGGTGAACCATTCCATGTGAGGGAGTGTTCAAGTCAAGTGCACACTTCAAGAGAAGAGCAGAGAATTGGATTGCCAGAGTACATTTTTGTGGCGTCTGAGTCAGTCAGTCTCAAGTTCTTTTATGTTTTCCTAAGCCCCTGCTACCAGCACACAGGTCCTTGTAGTAGTCAGACTGAATGAACCGAGGATACGCATCGTTCTCCATAAGGCTACAGACCTTCCTCTGGGCACCGTCAAAACAAGATGGGGTTGGCTTGTGGAGACTCTGAGCAATCGTGTCTCTTGTGTGGTAATCGACGTTGACCTGATTTGAGAAAAAAATGCAATAATCACACTCGACACAACCTTAAATAACCCTATTTATACACTATTATCACACATGTCAGTCGTTCTTCATCTAATTTGGTTTTAGAAGTAGGTTAAATCTATTATAGTTTTCCTTCATGTCATCCTGGAAAGTTTAAAGATTATATTCTCCCACTTTGCAGCAGGTACAGAGTTACTCATGGGGAATTTCTAAATATATATATATTTTTAAATCTGTATAACTTGCAAAGAAAGTCACTCATTTATTATCACTATAAGGAACATGAAGTGATATACATGATGGTACTGTGATAATGATAATATAATGTGTTTCTACCTCCATAGGAGAGTCACTTTGGATGAATTCTTCATAAATGCTCGTAGCTTTCCAGGCAAGCTTCTCTGGACTGGTGATGGACTTGAACTCTTCACAGGCAAGCCAAAACTCCAGATTCTCCTCACAGAACTCAGATTTCAGGAAGACCCGAAATGCCACTTGGCCACCTAGAAGCAAAATGGAGAGAAAATATTTGGGTTGATTTAGGCGTAATCTGCAGTCTGTTAGTGTGTTTTATATATTTACAAAAATATGCTATATATATATATAAAACAAAAATTACATTTATGATTGAGTAGTTTCTCTAAGGATTGTCCCCACTGTTTCTCCTCATTAACAGATTGTCTGCAAATAAAACAAAAACAAAAAGAGGTTGAAATATGGGAATAGTGTAATTGAATTGGTGTTGCAAGGTATACTGGTAGACCAGTAACATAATCAAAACGTCATGATACCAACATACAGTTTCATATAATACTACAAACATTTTCGGCCCTACCGATCTAAAGAACCCGCTATCGCCTGTTATGAAATGTTTACAATGTCAGTTGTTTACAAGTTCAGTAAATGTTTTAAGCAACAGCAATTAGTCTCTTGTGTGCACCGGTCCAATAATGTCCACTTCACTTTCATGTGTGGCAGCTGTGATCAGCAAGCCGTAACCCCTGCCAGCCCGCACTCACCTGCTTCTCACTGCCCAGTCTTCCTGCATATCTATTCCATCAGTTTTTAAAATATAATTGAACCTTGATGGCGAGCAGGGATGGAGACCCTGCTCAATCTTCTGTTATTACATTTGTATGTTTGATACACTGGAGCAGTGCACAGAACGAGCAGAATTGATACATTGTATATAATTTAATCCCTGATATAATCAAGAGCACCATGCCAATCTGGGTATAGTTTTCGCACATTCGCTGTCACACAGCAGTGCCAGAGAGGAAAAACCGCTTCGCGACAGACATGCTTGCAGCTTTAGAGCAAAGAAAACGGCATGTACTCAAACGGTTTAACAAAATATTACTCCTATAAACGGAGCTACCCTTTTATCTTCCTGCACGATTTCTGTGATATTTCACAAACCATGTCGCGGGCGGTTTTAAACTAAATCCCGGTCCGTTAATTATTGGTTTGATAACAAACAACGTTATTCAGTCATGTTACCTATCTAGCTAACGACCTGCTAACTTGACAGTAGGTCTAGGCCAGACCTATCTAGCTAACGACCTGCTAACTTGACAGTAGGTCTAGGCCAGACCTATCTAGCTAACGACCTGCTAACTTGACAGTAGGTCTAGGCCAGACCTATCTAGCTAAGACCTGCTAACTTGACAGTAGGTCTAGGCCAGACCTATCTAGCTAACGACCTGCTAACTTGACAGTAGGTCTAGGCCAGACCTATCTAGCTAACGACCTGCTAACTTGACAGTAGGTCTAGGCCAGACCTATCTAGCTAACGACCTGCTAACTTGACAGTAGGTCTAGGCCAGACCTATCTAGCTAACGACCTGCTAACTTGACAGTAGGTCTAGGCCAGACCTATCTAGCTAACGACCTGCTAACTTGACAGTAGGTCTAGGCCAGACCTATCTAGCTAACGACCTGCTAACTTGACAGTAGGTCTAGGCCAGACCTATCTAGCTAACGACCTGCTAACTTGACAGTAGGTCTAGGCCAGACCTATCTAGCTAACGACCTGCTAACTTGACAGTAGGTCTAGGCCAGACCTATCTAGCTAACGACCTGCTAACTTGACAGTAGGTCTAGGCCAGACCTATCTAGCTAACAACCTGCTAACTTGACAGTAGGTCTAGGCCAATTTGATTGCCACAGGAAGAAATTAAAAGGGTCTGCAACTCATGAGATGTGCTTCGATTCATATATAGCGTTTTCTCCTTACTGCTACAATGACATGCGGATCATAATGCATGTATATTCCTTCCTCCCATTCCTCCAGCCAAATCATAGGTAGGCATTTGCACATTTTGGAGCGGCAGATAGGTAGCCTCGTGGTTAGAGCGTTGGATCAAGCCCCGGAGCTGACAAGGTAAAAACCGGTCGTTCTGCCCCTGAACAAGGCAGTTAACCCACTGTTCCCCGGTTGGCCGTCATTGTAAATAAGAATTGGTTCTTAAACTGACCTGCCTAGTTAAATAAAGGTAAAATAAAATAGCCATTCTATGCAGTATTGTATTATACAGTGAACAGTGTAAAGTTAATGTGTTGTATTGAGTAAAAGTGTGAATGTCTGTGACGGGTTTGTTTTGTAGCACATGCACATAACGTTTAGAAAACGGGAACAAGCGTCAGGAGGACGGGGTGAACAGGACGCCACAGAGCCCCCCCCTGGCCTGGTATCATATATTTAGTAAAATCATGGTATAGTGACATTTAAAACACATACCAGAAAAATTTGATAGATATTTTTTTCAGTTTCACATACCTGTGCAGTTTTTTCCTTGAATGAGGTGAGGGACTATTGAGGAAGTTGTGGAGTCTCGATTTCCAGGGTTTATGCCTGCAGAATAAATGATAAGAACACAGAAATAATGTTCAGTGGTCTTTTTAGAAATGTATTATAGTACACTTATTTATAGGCCAGTCACATTACGATGTTTCATATGTGATGAAATTATGCAAATGTAATACAATACAAATATGGCTCATAACGCCTATAACAACTTATTTAAAATAATAATTACAAAACCAAATTACATCAACAACTTACAAAAGCCTTTTGGTCTTGTCAAGGTCTTCTGAGGCCGTCTCACAGCAAATATCCATTTGTTGTAATTATTATTTGTGTTCAATGGCTAAATACTGTGTACATATCACCCTCTCAACCCTGTTCGTTGAGTTTCCAGACCCAATTCTCAAGGAAGCTCGGTGGATTCTTTATGCTCTCTGACAAAGCCAAGAATACCCAAGCTCCACTGGCATCTCAATCCTGATTGGCTCTTCTCCATAATCACGGGGAAATCTACACTCAACAACCAGCGATGTTGAGTCACTGAGCATTGTCCCAAGCTAACAATAGCTCAACGGAGTCCCAGCCAGCACATTTGGTTCCTTGGAAATTCTACAAATGTATAATACCAGTTAAAAGTTTGGACACACCTACTCATTCGAGGGTTTTTCTTTATTTAAAAAGAAACAAAACAATTTTCTACATTGTAGAATAATAGCGAAGACATTAAAACTATGAAATAACACATATGGAACCATGTAGTAACCAACTCTGGTTCCTTGATTGTTCTCCTAGGAGGTTTAATTAACACTCTGAGAATGGACATTATAGGTTTATTTGGGGGTTTTCGAATAACTTCCTTAAAACTTTGACAGAATAATTTTTCAATAAGACTTCTAATAACACTGCGAGCTTATTTTGGGTAATCATTTTTGAACTCCAAGCACCTATTGGACACATGGTAATTAATTTCCTTACGCATTAATCATACAAACACATTTATTTGTTATTGTTACACAGCATCAGTTAGATTAAAACCTATAATCATATGCTCTCTAACCATGAATTTAGTCCACTGCGCCACCAGGATGGAGCTAGCATGTTATGTTTTTTTAGGCATACAAAGCTGTTCATTTTAGCCTATTTCAAAGGAAACAATCACTCATTAAGATCAGGTGTGGCCAATTAGTGGGCACGGCCAACACACCTGAACACAGATAGAGGATAGAGAGAGTTTTGTTAATGCTGAAAACAGAATGTATGTTTCAAAATAACATTCTTGTAACATTCTCTGAACGTTGCTAATGTTTTATTGTGGTTTATATGGAAAGTTTGAGAATATTACTTTACATAGAGCCATGACGAAACCTTGTTAATTAATGTCCTTGGAACAATTTGAGAACATTTTGAAAACAAACTTTTACAGATGCACAATCGAGAGCATCCTGTCGGGCTGTATCACAGCCTGGTACGGCAACTGCACCACCCTCAACCGTATGGCTCTCCAGAGGGTGGTGCAGTCTGCACAACGCATCACTGGGGGCAAACTTCCTGCCCTCCAGGACACCTACAGCACCCGATGTCACAGGATGGCCAAAAATATCATCAAGGACATCAACTGCCCGAGCTACTGCATGTTCACACCACTACCATCCAGAAGGCGAGGTCAGTACAGGTGCATCAAAGCTGAGACCAAGAGACTGAAAAACAGCTTTTATCTCAAGGCCATCAGACTGCTAAACAGCCACCACTAACTCAGAGAGGCTGCTGCCTACATTGAGACCCAATCACTGGCCACTTTAATAAATGGATCACTAGTCACTTTATACAATACACTCTAAATAATGCCACTTTAATAATGTTTACATATCTTACATTACTCATAGCACATGTATATACTGTATTTTATACCATCTATTGCACCTTGCCTATGCCGCTCGCCAAACACTCATCCATATACTTATATGTACATATTCTCATTCACCCCTTTAGATTTGTGTGTATTAGGTAGTTGTTGGAGTATTGTTAGATTACTTGTTAAATATTACTGCACTGTTGGAACTAGAAGCACAAGCATTTCGCTACACTCGCATTAACATCTGCTAACCATATGTATGTGATAAATAAAATTGGGTTGGATTTTGATTTGATTTGAATTAGAACCATGAGGAAGACTGTAGGAAACGTTATGCTGAGGTACTGAAATTTCCACAGAAGAATGTTTTTATTTTATTTTTTACATTCTTCTTTTAGAACATTCTCAAAGTCAAACTTTACCAGTTCGAGAACGTTCCTAGAACATTACCAACATTGAAATGAAATGTAACTATGTTTGAACTTTTAGTAAAAGTGTTGTTAAATTAACGAAATACCGAGAAACTATCCTGCACCATTCCCAGAAAGTTGTGGGAAGGTTGTATGCAAAATAACCATAGGACAACCATGGTCTCACCATGCTCTAAGAGACATATGGGTCTCAGAATGTTATGGGTCAGCTGGGCGTGCTTTTATCTGACAAGCGTCACTCCAATTCCTCACATTTACTTGCCAGGCCTTTTGTGGAATAATAGATGAGGACACATGAGAGCAACGAGATTCAGACCTCATGCTCCCCTTTATTATTGGCTAATTACAGATGTAGGATCTTAATTTGCAGAGAATTTTCCTGCACTACAGGAAATGCAAACGTGTAGTGTATTTGAGTTTACAAAATGCTCCTAAAGTTTGTAATTACCATTTAGAAATTTCAGACTTGATTTATCCTAATACAAAATGCATCAACCTCTACATAAATGTCCATTCATTATAATCCACAAAATAATTCACATTTCCTGTTGCTGCAGAATTATTTTCCTGCTGTAGCAATCTGACTCAAATTAAGATCCTACATCTGTACATAACAATGCATTACGAGGCATGTCTAGTTTTTGAATGGAATCACATTCTTGTCTTTAGAAGGTGTAATCATTGGATATCAGCTGACGTGTTCATCATTGATCAAACTGATCTCGAAGCGACAACACAACTCTTCATTAAAATAAAAACTGAGGTAACAGGAGTTGTTGTGTTTATGTCACCATTTTATTTATGACTTAGATCAATCCAAATGTTTTTTTTGTGTGTGTGTGACTTCATAAGAAAGATACATTGGAGAAAGATAGAATATAAGAGGATGGACATGCTTTAAAGTTGCAGATGGGGGAATACAAATCTCCATAGCAGAGGGCAATGCATGGTCCAGTGTCGGTTTTAGACCACCATGCCAAACTCCAGCACATCCAAGGAATCGTTAAGCACTTTAAAATACATTCTCTGTAAGAAATGTGCTACGTAAAATTGATTAATTGATTGTTTAGAGAATAAGTGTGTATCTGCATGTTCCCTTTAGGATTGCAAGTGCTTTGAGTTGTCTAACTTTGTAAGCGAGACAAAATGTAGAGTTCAGGGGGTCCTAATTTACAAAGCATTTGCACCTGTCTTTGTTTTGTTTTTGTGAGACATAAAACGTGTGGATAAGGGCAGAAACATTGCTAGAAGTTTCGGAAAGATTAAAACTGTAAAATGAAGTAACAAGTAGACTAGACTGCTGCTGGTAGACTACTGCTATGTTATTAGCTGTTCAATAGGAAGAATGTAATCTATGAGTTACTTGGGTTTGTGGCCTTTACCCAAGATGTTATCTCAGGCTATTCCATCATCAGGTTGAGGATCCTGTTCAATCAGGTCAAGAATGTTATTTAAATAGACTGTTTGAGGAGTTAAAAATACACCTCAGTGGATGAAGGTGTGGTGAGGAATGACTGGAATGTTCTCTGACAGGTGGTAGTCTATTTATAGGATCTGTGTTGTAGCCAACCAACAGGAAGTGTATTCAGCCCAGGAATAGTCTAACACCAGGACCCATATTCACAAAGAGTCTCAGAGTAGGAGAGCTGATTTATTTTATTTTCAAGTTGAACCTTTATTTAACTAGGCAAGTCAGTTAATTAAGAACAAATTCTTGTTTACAATGACGGTCTAGGAAAAGTGGGTTAACTGCCTTGATCAGAGGCAGAACGACAGATTTTTACCTTGCCGGTTCATGGATTCAATCCAGCAACCTTTTCGATTACTGCCCCAAACGCTCTAACCACTAGGTTACCTTACCACCCCGTGATCTAGGATCAGGTCTTCTCTTTTATTCATTATGATTTAAAAGGCTAAATCGATCCTACTTCAACACTACTCTGAGACGCTTTGTGAATACAGGCCCAAACATAGACATACTTAATTTGTGGTCATGTTCTGGAGGGCCTAACCTTTCTTTGTTACCACAAACGTGGAACATGAAGTAGGTTACTATGCACATAGGTAGATAGGTATGTAGACAATGTTATTTTAAGAAAAATTATTTTTCATGTGACGACCCATTTGACTCCGACGCAGAGGAAGTGAGAACCTGCTGATCGAAACAATCAGTGGAAATTCTTGCAGACACCGCAGGGGTTCAAACTGTAGAACCCAGTTCCTACATTTGAATATAAAAATGTATTTTATCAAACAAAACTATGCTTCAGTTTATCTCTGGGACCCATAGGATGACAAATCAGAGCAAGATTACTGAATGTAAGTACATTATTTACCTTCAGAGGTAAATGTATCAAACCAATTGCCGTGATAAATGTTTTGCTGTTGTTGTGCACTCTCTTCAAACAATAGCATGGTATTTATTCACTGTAATAGCTACTGTAAATTGGACACTGCAGTTAGATTAAAAATAATTTAAGCTTTCTGCCCATATCAGACGAGTCTATGTCCTGGAAAGTTTGCTGTTACTTACAAACGTCATGCTAATCACATTAACACACTGTTACGTCCAGACCTTAGTTCCTTTTTTATGTTTCTATTTTAGTTTGGTTAGGGCGTGAGTTGGGGTGGGCATTCTATGTTTTTGTTCTATGTTTTTGTATTTCTGTGTTTGGCCTGGTATGGTTCCCAATCAGAGGCAGCTTTCTATCGTTGTCTCTGATTGAGAACCATACTTAGGTAGCCTGTTCCCACCTGGTGTTTGTGGGTAGTTGTTTTCTGTCTCTGTGTCTGCACCAGACAGAACTGTTTCGGTTATTCTTTTTGTCATTTTCGTATTTAGTGTTCAGTTGCTAATAACTATTAACATGGACACGTACCACGCTGCATTTTGGTCCGATCTTGACTACTCTTCCTCAGATGACGAGGAGAACCGTTACAGAACTACCCACCACCAAAGGACCAAGCAGCGTGGTGAGGAGCAACAGAGCTATCTGGAGAAATGGACATGGGAGGAGATACTGGAAGGCAAGGGACCCTGGGCACAGGCTGGGGTCCATCCAGGCGCCGCCAGAGCCCCCCGCCTGTCCGGCGCCGCCAGAGCCCCCCTCCTGTCCGGCGCCGCCTGAGCCCCCCTCCTGTCCGGCGCCGCCTGGGCCCCCCTTCACTCCGGAGCCGCCAGAGCCTCAGTCCAGAGGCGCCCTCTACGAGGGTCTTCAGTCCGGGGCCCCCTGCGAGGGTCCCCGCTCCAGAGGCGCCACCTAAGTGGGCCAAAACTGAGGTGGAGCGGGGTACTGTCACGCCCTGGCCATAGAGAAGCTTTTTATTCTCTATTTTGGTTAGGCCAGGGTGTGACTAGGGTGGGCATTCTATGTTCATTTTCTATGTTTTTGATTTCTGTGTTTGGCCGGGTGTGGTTCTCAATCAGGGACAGCTGTCTATCGTTGTCTCTGATTGAGAACCATACTTAGGTAGCTCTTGCCCACATGGGTTTTGTGGGTAGTTATTTTCTGTTTAGTGTGTTCTGTCCACAACTCCTCCCTCATAGGTGACGCATTACAATGATTCATTGCTGTTTCCTGCCTGTAGCTCACTAGTCCCTATGAGGTGCTTAGGTTATGTGCTCTAGAGGCAATTGGTTTAATTCCTGGAAATTAGATTAAATTAAGAATTGCCTCTGTCTGTTACCACAGAAGGGGTGATTTTTTTTTTTTCTTCCAGAGCTTCTTCCAGCTGGATTGTAAAGGTGCTATGGCACTGGTACCTGTGGCGGGTGTGATAACCTTCATTATAGCGGGTTTTTTGTCCCCCTGGGTCTATTTTTTTTAATGTGTGGTTCAGTGCTGGGTGCAAGCTGGTTACCAGTGCGCATCTTACCGCCTGTTGTGACAGAAGTGGCACTGCCAATCGGGGTACCATTTGTTACAGGAGCCCCCAAACCCAGAGTAGAATGAGCTATCATGCAAACCTTAGCACATAAACAGTTGTGTCGAAACAAGGTGTCAACCCAAGCAATTTGATAAAATTGACATAATAAATGAAATGGCATTCATTTTAAATTGCATTGGTTT